>NC_133308.1:25960586-26025357 GCF_012295235.1 Primulina huaijiensis | reverse complement strand
TAAGGACTAATGGTGTACAATCATAACCACGGACTTATCCTCTCGATGAATGATAACCACTTGGAAAGTCCGAGGGAGGGTTGTTCGGTATAATCATCATATGACTACCCATCTGCATGTTTGGACATCTTTATGCCCTTACCAAGAAACGCAGTACACAACATCACAGATGCTAGTCTCGAGCTCAAGCGACCTTTATCCCTGTTTTAGGCGGCTGAATCGACTAGGAACGAATTTAGAATATGCAGTGTTTACAAATGAGTTTCAACATCGAATTACGATTCATTTGTATTAAAGCATAATCAAGGACTTTATCTATGCTGCTTGCATGGGTATACAGATAAAGTATAACGAAACCATTAAAAAGTAAATTATATTAAAATAAAGATTGTTTATTACACTTGAGTCAATAAATTCTCCAGCCAACAGTTGGCTTACAGGGCATCTACTCTAACAAAAAACACACCATCAAAATTAGATTATCAAAAAGTTAGTGAAATTCTGCCATCAAAGAAGACGATTTTGGCAAAGAAATTAAAATGCATATTTTATGTCAAAATTAAAATATTTTAATTGCATGTATATTTTAAAATTACGTTTTTCTAAAAATATGATTATTGATTACTAATTACTGATTTGTGTCTACTTAATGATAAAAATAAATATCCTGAACACTACTGATTATATGCATCGCCCTTTATGGCACACATAATCACAAGAATAACATTTCATTTCACTTATGAAATATGATTCATGTTATTATTGAATTTACAATTACTATTATCCCAAAATTATTTTACTTTTTTAATCAAATATATTATTATGTATAAATTTTTTAAAAAACTGGGAAAAATTTTGCCTCTATTTGTTGAGTTACAACTATATCACACACTCACTCATCCCTTCTAGATTTGAACAAAAACACGATGAAGATGTGAACGAGAATAAAATCAAAGAGAAAGAATAAATTGAATTATGGGGATGGTAGTTCAGTAACTTTGCTGCCAATTAAGGAAAAATTACAATTTTAGTAGTGTAAGTTGGTATTAATTCGGTTTTAATAATATAATTTGTCAAAGTTTTGTTTTCATACAATAACTTGATATATTTTTTTGATATTTTTTTTTGTCTGAAACCACTAAATCCATATAATATGTTGAGTAGGTCTCTTGTGAGACGGTCTCTTGTGAGACGGTCTCACGGATCTTTATCTGTGAGACGGGTCAACTCTACCGATATTCACAATAAAAAATAATACTCTTAGCATAAAAAGTAATACTTTTTCATTGATGACCCAAATAAGATATCTGTCTCACAAAATACGATCCGTGAGACCGTCTCACATAAGTTTTTGCCTAATATGTTTTATTTAGTACTGGTTCTCTCACATGTGACACGTGGCTAGAATAAACCCAAATTACATTACAAGAAAATATTGAATACACAATACTTAAAAGACAACGGTTTTACAAAAAAACCGTTGTCTTTTATTTTTTAACAACGGTTTTCACTAAAACCGTTGTTATTGAGAATTTTTTTAAGCAAAGACAATGATTTGTTGTCTTTGACTCTCAAAAAAACGCTAAAAGACAACAGTTTTCTAAAAATATAAAATAATTCCTAGATAGACATGACTTATGGATATGTTTGACTAATAGATGAATATAAATAATTGATAGAGATGACTTGTGAATAAACATGACTTATAGATATTTATGGATATGTATGACAAATGGATAAACATGAATAATGGATAGAGTTGACTTGTGGATAAACATGACTTGTAGATATTTATGGATATGTATGTTTAATGGATAAACATGAATAATGGATAGACATGATTTGTGGATAAACACGACTTGTAGATATTTGTGGATATGTATGACTAATGGATAGACATGAATAATGAATAGACATGACTTGTGGATAAACAGGACTTGTAGATGAATGTGACTAATAAAATTATGAATTTATCAACCAATTAATATTTTTTTAAAATAAGAAGTTAAATTTTTTGGGAATTAATATTGCGAGACACAAAGGTGTAGTGGTATCAATACCTAAAAGAGAAGATCTCTTGTGAGATGGTCTCACGAATCTTTATCTGTGAGACGGATCAATTCTATCGATATTCACAATAAAAAGTAATATTCTTAGCATAAAAAATAATATTTTTTCATCGATAACCCAAATAAGATAATACTCTTAGCATAAAAAATAATATTTTTTCATGGATGACCCAAATAAGAGATCAATCTCATAAAATATGACACGTGATACCGTTTTACACAAGTTTTTGTCTACCTAAAAATACATGCAGGTACATATAAATTCTTAAAAATATCTAAGCTAAAATATTAAATAATAAAATTAAATATATTTAAAAATTAAATAAATATATTTTGCATAAAACCATTGTTTATTTAAATCTTTAAAATTGTACTACCTACAACATTACCAAAAACTATTTAATAAAGTACCGTAAAAAATGTGATATCGGAGATGGACCTGACCATTCTTTTAAGTCGATTCATGGGAGGGAACCTGATGATATCGGACTTTCTTACACAGTTAGGGGAAGCCATACCATAACACCTCATGTCATTAGTAACTCTGAAACAGGTGAGAGTAGTATGGCCATAGCTGAGTACATTCCACAGTATACACATGCTCTCTTTGTAGAGCACAACCATGACTGTGGATTACTCTTCTGATATGACTGACATACAAATGGACATAAATGTGATCGAGGATTACCTGTTAGGATTCACCAGAAATAGAATTCCTCCATAACACTCTTTGGGAGGACCCCATACAAGGATGTGATGACTTAGAGCTTGATTTACCTGCTCCATATCCACCCATGATTCATGTGCTCGAGGAGCTATCCGGGGTTTGATGATTTTGTGTATGAGACAGATCCTGAAGAGTTCTTTTCATCAGTTCATGAAGATTGCATGGAGCAAGAAGGTATCGAGTAGCCCACGTATCCACCTAGAGTTAGTTACCTATGGACTGAATGACAAATCACATAAACACTACCTCGATGTGATTATGTGAATGACCGAGCCCTTAAACGATGCCTAAGGTTCAAACCACCAAAATTATATATTGTGGAAATAATGAGTAATGATGTGTTTATATGTATCATGATTGTTAGATGTCAAGTAATATTAATATTGTTTGATTGCTGGATTGGTGGTGTGGTACAATATGGCACGTGTTCGAGATGACATTCACATTGACTTAAATGAAGAAATAGTTGGTGCCGCATAGACTTCCTTCACCTATGGTGCTAGCTCTTCCAAGACATGGATAATTATGTGTTTTAGATGTGTATTTGACAGACATAAACTGAACCCACCTTTATTCCAGGACGAGGAGCACGACGATTAAGCAGAGGCGTCACCGAGCAGTTATTCCATTCTGCTTCTTGTCGTCCATTTTTTGGATGAGGCTAGCTACTCAAATGATGACACCAAAAGCATATCGTTGGTACTTGGTAGAGGAATTCCTAGGAAATGTTGACACTTCAAATACTACTAAATTGGGAGGTTTCGTAGATTATTTTAACATTGAGAAAGAAACTAAACACAGAAATGACACATCGATCTCCAGTAGATGACTATGACCAAATTTATTTCTCGTATGTTCCACACATCAGTGAAAAGGAAAGACACTAAGATGTATCATTATCTTGAGGGTTTACGTCCCAAATTATATGATTGGGTGGTCACTTATGATTCATTGTTGTATATGGCCAATCGGACGGCAACGAGTACAATGAGACACAAATCCAATTGTATTTTTTGTCCTGTATATTTGTTTTTTTTTTTAAAAAAAATTTAGCCTTCTATATTGTTGAATTTATACCACGTCACTACCATGTCAGAAAATGATTAAAATTTCTAAAAATGATAAAGATAACGGACTAATATTGAAATCTGATAACATAGAGAACTAAAATCATAATTAAGAGACAAACAAATTGGACCAATAATACAATTTTCTTGATTTTTAATACTAATTAATGATATCATTGACATAACATTAAAGTTATTTCTTTATGAAATATAACTACACACATTTAATATTTCCGATTTATTTTGAAAATTAAATTTTTTAAAACCATAATCAAACGTCCGTGGAGTTCAAATATTTGAACCACAATCTGTTTCCAGGTCATTCTGGTAAGTACTCTTAATTCAGCGGTGGTAAACTGTTGGATTTCATAAATTATGTTAAATTTAATATTAGACCAGTAGGTTTCTCGAAGATTAAAGCTTGGCGCTGAAGTAATATTTCTTTTCCAAAAAAATAATCTAATTTAAATACGCTCTAATTCAAGTCTTAAATTCAAAAATTAATTTTTTTTATGAAAAATTCAAAATTAATTTTAATAGAAAGTAAATCATTTTAAAAATTAATATATGAGATGCAAAAATATTCAAAATGTGTCGATTAGAAGTTCATGCCCTATACGAAATATTAATTTAATTTAACCCACGGATTTTACGTCATTACTGTGATAATACAAATTTTTTTAGGGATACATCATGATTATATCCATTGGATTTTGCAGAAATACTCCTATCAAATTGAAAAATCAGTTACGTTAAATAAATTTCCCAAATATGTCCCGAAAATATTGCAAAAACTCATAATTATATGTATGGGTGGAAAAACTTCACTAATATAAATCAAAATTTCAGATTCAATTATCTAGTTTAACAAAATAGTCAAGAAAGTAGACTAATTTGTGCTCTAAGTTTCTCTGTTTTAGTTTTTGTATTTTAATTAGTCGAAAATAGGTTTTGGTCCTGAAACTTATGTTTTTTTTCCTTTAATCATATTTCACCGGAATTTCGACGTGACGGTGAAAACGAGACACTGAAAATTGTTAATGCGGCATCGAGAAATATGACTTGGAATCGAAAAATGATTATGTGTGTAAAAGTTAGCACTTTCCTGAAATAAGATCATAAGCAAAACAAGACCAACTTAAATTATCAATCCCCAATTTTGACTTTCGGGATGACCAAAACTAAAATTTAAAGTCAATTTAGAGGACTAATTTGGCAATAAAAAATTGATTAGAAGACTGATTTGTCGATAGTAAATAAACTTACGTATTTAGTTTGAATGTCATGTATTCTCTCGTGGACGAAAATTCGCCAAATAAACTGAAAAATTATAAAAAATTTGGTATGTGGTCAAAGCTTGGTACATTATATATATTCATGGACTATATTTCAATTTCTTTGAAAACTGTGGCAAATAGAAAGTCACGGCATCGACGCAAAATAGGATATTTAATTAAAATATTCAGATAAAAGAAATAATACAAAAAAGTTATTTTTTTAAAAAAAAAATTTGTTTATCATAACATATGATAAGTTTTTGTTTGCTAATTATATATCTTTTAATTTATTATTATGTGAGTGTTTTAAAATTTTAAATGTATTGTTGAATTAGAATATACATGTTTTTGAGATGGACGAAAATGTGATTTCTTGTTGTTTTTGTTTCTAAAAGTTAGAAAATAAAATATTCTTAAACTAACAAACCAAAATTCCTCTCGATCACCATCTAAACACTTTTTTATTATTCAATTCGAAATTAATTTTCTAACAATCTTATATTGTTTTTATTTATTTATTTTTATTATTTTTTAAAAAATACCGGGACCATGTTATAAATTAACAATAAAATATGGCAAAAATTTGTGTGAGACGGTCTCACGGGTCGTATTTTATTGTAAATATCGGTAGGGTTGATCCGTTTCAAAGATAAAGATTCGTGAGACCGTCTCACAAGAGACCTACTCATAAAATATATATTATTAGACAAAAACTTGTGTGAGACGGTCTCACGGGTCGTATTTTGTGAGGTAGATCTCTTATTTGGGTCATCCATGAAAAAATATTACTTTTTATGCTAAGAATATTACTTTTTATTGTGAATATCGGTAGGGTTGACCTGTCTTACAGATAAAGATTCGTGAGACCGTTTCACTAAAGACCTATTCATATTATTATTGTGATTTTGCTCGTGTTTCATAATTAATATATCTGGCTTGCGTTGATGGTAAATCATCATAAAAAAATGGATGACGGGTCTATGATGAAATCACACGTAAATTCATTTATATTCTTTTCTTTGATAATAAGTAATCATTTATATTTAGATTAAAATAACATATATCCCATTATTCAAAATTGTTATTTTATATATTTATTATTTATGTGTGCGTGTGTGAAAAGAGCCAAAATCTTCAAAGGTAAAATGATACTATCAATGGTTGGTTGGTGAGTCTAAAGGAAGAAAGAGACTCGAAATTATCGATGAGGTTTAGCATCAAAATCTATCTTATTTTTCGATGGATCAATTTCTTGCTATGTTACAAAAACTTTTAATAACTTTTAAGAATGATGGGAACTAAATAAAATTAAATCTCACTCTTGATGATTATTTACTAGAAATAATATTTATTTGTTGAAGGGTTTTTTCAGCAACGTGGAGTTGAATTATTTGTTGAATGTTAACATATCACCGGAAAATAATGATGTGCCACGAAATCAAATACGTCAGCAATTCGATGAAAAAATAATAAAATAAATAAAAAGTTCAAAANATATATATATATATATATATATATATATAGCATACTTTTATTTTTAATTTCTTTTGTCACTTAGATAAATTTATTCTAACCTCTATATTTTATACTACGATATAATGAATTTTTTATTTTTATTTTTGTAATGAAATATATAATGGCACAATGAGTAGCTCGAGTTCGAAATGCTGGGAATAGAGAACATAAATTTTAAAATTTCAATTAGGTTAGCGATTAATTTTAGGGCCTAATCATGTAACCACCACCCTTACTATATTAATGAATTTTCTAGTTTCAGTCATAACTTGCCCACACATGTCTTGCGAACTCAAGTCCTAAACCATCCGAGGTCCACCTAATGGAGTATAAATAAACACTCACACGAAACACATCCAATCTTGTGGACTCAAGTACTAAATCGCCATCGTCAATGGCACGTCTACCAGCTAATTCAGTCAAAAGGGCCAGTATGACCAATCCGTGCACCGATCTAAGAGGTGGGCCGAGATACGCCAAGGTCGATATACAATCACCAGAATACGAACGTGATAAATCGTAGATCCATAGTCCCATCATCAATCCTCGTCGACCTAGTACTCAATAACATGCATAATATCCAAACAACAATAAAATTAGGTGCATATGGCCTAGAGAAATATCGAAATCATATATACCTCGAGTAGTCTACAATATCCAGAAAATCCTTGGGATGTATGTCACGCCTCGAGCTCGGGTCCGCGCCTGCGTAACTGCACGTACAATAGGCCCATATAGCAACTACTTCGTATTCGTCCTCGTTTTACGAAAATGGTTAACCCAAGTTGCTATATAAGTTCATTGTAAGCCATTATAAACTCATTTTATATATTTGATTTTTTTTACATGTGGGACAAGGATATCACAATGTACCCAACAATGTATTTGTGAACACAAAACTCAATAAGTCATCATTCTAATACAACATCGACAATAAAATCAACTTCTACAATCATGCTAAAATCACCATAAATAGGAAATGCGATATTAAACTTAATAAATTTGAAATATTCAATTGTCATAGTCATTTATCCATTACTAATCGCATTAATATTCATTTCTAGGTTCTATTGAACTTCAAACTTTACATCAATTGTACTTTTGAATGTTAATTATGGTTAGAATACGTTTATAGCAAATTTAAATATCATTCTTAACAATGCTCTGGGAGAAAAGTTGTCTCTTAGTTTATTTTTTTTTGGGAATGTTACGGATAGAACTTGTTTGTTATTTTATTGTTGCGACTCGAATATTTATCAATATCTTCATTCTACTCCGAGTTGATGTTTTGTATAATAACCATATGAAATCCCGATCTTGGGCTTCTTCTAGAGTCTTATATCGTAAATGGACTCTCTATGATGTCTTCTTTCTCACATGTGTCATTATTCATAGCATATCTACATCTCTTGAAAATTGGTGTTTTAGTCTTCCCTAAAACTCAATTGGTACCAACACTCTAAAAATCTAAATTTATTCTGGAGGGCTTATGTTCGAGTGTTGGAAAAGCGAAAGAAACTCATTTTCTAGGGATGTGGATATACTATGAGTAATGACACATAAAAAATTTAGTGAGGGATGATGTCCCAGAAGAATCCGTTTATGAGAAAAGATCTTAGAGGGAGCCTGAAATCATAATAGTTCATTGTCGTTATGTTTCTTCTAGCAACTATTGATTATCTTATCAGATACAAACACAGAGAAAGGAAAAAAAGAGAGTGAAAAGCATTCATACAGAACACAACATATATAGATACACTGAAATTTTAAAACAAAAAATTCTTCTTGAATTTTCAATATCAAAATTTAATAATTAAAAGTAAATACAATGCTGAAATTCGAGTACCTAATCATTGATTACTGAGATCAAATTGAAGAAGACTATAGATCCAATAAACATTATTTGCATAGCTGGAAGCCAATAGAAATAGGCTTAGAGAAGAAGTGATACTCTTTTATCTTTGAAATTGCTGGGCTCGTATAGTAGATTAATAAAGTTTGTGTTGAACTTTTATTTGAAACTTGTTGCATATCAGTATTGCACTAAATATAAAAATGTGTTGTTGCCTATAAAAGTATGAGTCTAATTAAGGTGGTCGTCTCAAAGCCTCGCCTCATAAATGGGCTTACTTCGTTGGATACAATAATTGTCCTTGCTGAGTAGAACAATCGAAATATTGTGCTTGATCTTTTAGTTTTCGAACAGACGTCTATACAAGGTTGATCATTTAATTTGAATCATTGGTTGTTTGTCCACAACAAAACTTATAACCTATGAGATAGTTTTTTATTGTTGTTAGAATGGGATTTAACATTTGATACATAATAGAATATAGGATGCGCTTACTTGTATTTGGTTTTGAACTAGATCAACTGTATTTTACAGTTGTTTAATCTTGAAACATCATAAGTGTAACTATAAGAATAACTAAAATTAATCGCTCAGTCTCTTACTCGCTCCGTCTCAAATATATTAAATATTTTATAAAGATATATACTACTTAACTGACTAGAAAAATTGGTTAAATAATGTGCAAATTATTAAGTAAGAAAGGGGCTAACAAGATTGTCCCATTTTGATCGATTTTTTTGTATGGCGATACCTACCTCCTACCTTATTTCTAAATAATTTTTTTTTAAAAAAATTCACGTTTCTCATTTGGATAATATGTAATATCTACGTTTGAAATCCAAAATTTGTAATAGTGTTTAAGAAAAATAGTTTTTTCGTCAAAAAAAAAGAAAAAAAAGAAAAATAGTTTTTCTATTTTTCTATAAAAGGTTGGTTATTCACTTATTTGTAATATAAAGAAAATAAAATGGTTGGTTATTTTAATTTGAGTTGAAGGAATTACGGATCTCAAAACATAAACAAATCCAAAGAATTTTTTTTCCCAAATTACTAATAAAATGATAATATGTAATATTATACACTAGAATATGTAAGAAACATAAGAATTTTTTTTCCCAAATTACTAATATAATATAATATAATATAATATGTAATATTATACACTCTAGAATTATTCAGTTTGAATGTTTACTACACCTTCGGGATGAGATAATATATGGTTGTCTTATATGCATTTGCTACAATAATATAATAATATATATTATAAAAAATTAACCAAACGATATTAAAAAAATTCAATTTTGATTTGTTGTTCTACAGGTAATCAACGCTACTTGGCTTGCTTTACACCAAACAAGAAAGGACAACTCATTGGTTGAAGAATTTGACAATCATAGAAATCGATTAGATTAAAAATTTAGGCAGATGGATCCATAATTTTGTGAGATCGAATGTGAACTAATTGAGTTAAGTGTCCAACAATCTACATTTATTCTTAAGTTCGTGATTTTATTTATGGATGTATCATAGTTTAATTATAAATATATGCCGAAGATGATCGGATATTGAACGATTAAAAATCAATAAAAATTAGTATTTCATGAGACCAATTCAACGATTATAAGTATGATAATTTATTACTATATTTTAGTCAAACCCTCTTTGTTAATTATGGTGGTGTGGGTGAAACTCTTTTCAAAATATCTCGTAACTTGGTTATATTTCGGTTTTTAAAAAAATTTCCCCATAAATATACCTTAAATTTCCTTACATTTCTCTATCCATTTCAGTATGAATTAGTAAATTAACTTAATCAAACTAAATTATTTAAAAATAATTATTTGACACAAATTTAAATTTCATAATACTTATATATTATTTTTACATACTTATATATTATTTTTACACACACAACACCTAAGTCATATATATAAGTAATATAACGTTAAAAAAATATATTCTACGTAATATGATAAATCCGAGTCTATCCGGCCCGGGATCTCAGTTCAGACCTCTGAAAAATGATCTAAATATGATTATTTATATCATATTTCAAACTTACAATCCATATTTTAATTTTCTAAGGTTGAAAAGACAATCTTCATCCCAGTAAACCACTGTGGAAAGAGACTTTTAGATTCATAGGTATGTTTCACATATTCGTTCCTCCCATCTCCAGAGATCCGAGTTGGCCCGGCCCGCTTTCACAGTTGAGAGTACCAGTAGTGTAGGCTGCACCCAAGCTTCCACTATCTATTAACTATTATATAAAGCCCTCATACTAAGTAGCTCCATTAAAATTGCACTTCAATCTTTTTATCCCAAACTCCCAAAAAATATTGATAAATGGAAAAGAAAATGATTACTATACTCCCAGCTTTAGAGGCTAAGCCTCTATTCATCTTCTTCATGATCCCTCTGCTTTTCTTGTTCATGTTCTTATCGAGATTTCGACGTAAACCCTATCCTCCGGGACCTAAGGGATGGCCGGTAATCGGAAACATGGGATTAACGGACCAGTTAACACATCGTGGGCTGGCCAAACTAGCCAAAAAATACGGCGGAATCCTCCACCTCCGCATGGGTATTCTCCACATGGTCGCTATATCGAGCCCGGAAGCGGCCCGGCAAGTCCTCCAAGTACAAGATAATATCTTCTCCAATCGGCCCGCTACGATCGCCATTAGTTACTTAACCTACGACAGGGCCGACATGGCCTTCGCGCACTACGGGCCATTCTGGCGCCAAATGCGCAAGCTGTGCGTGATAAAGCTGTTCAGCCGTAAGCGAGCCGAGTCGTGGGACTCGGTCCGGGATGAGGTGGATGACATGATCCGGACTGTAGCGGTCAACAGCGGCACCGAGGTGAACGTTGGGGAGATGGTGTTTGGTCTCACCAAGAACATAATCTACCGGGCTGCATTCGGGTCGAGCTCGCATGACGGCCAGGATGAGTTCATCAAGATTCTGCAGGAGTTCTCCAAGCTTTTCGGAGCTTTCAATCTTGCGGATTTTATTCCTTATCTGGGGTGGATTGATCCGCAAGGTTTGAACGGCAGGCTGACCAAGGCCCGGGATTCTCTTGATGGATTCATCGACTCCATTATCGATGATCACCTGAATAAAAAGAACTGTTCTGGTGATGATGAAAAGGATATGGTGGATGAACTGTTAGCTTTTTACAGCGATGAAGGTGTCAAATTAGTTGCAGAGTCTGAGGATTTGCAGGGTGGAATCAAACTTTCAAGGAATAATATCAAAGCAATCATTATGGTAATTTTCCTTCATTTAGGATATATCTTCATTATTACTACCTTGGTTTGGTGTTCATGTTCCGAAAAATTTTGATCCCCTATATTTTTTGATAACTTTTAAACACCATCTATTGAAAAAGTGGTGAAAAAAAAAACCAATTCCACTGTATTCTTTTCAAGGTTTTTTATTATATCATATCGTCGCCAGCAAAACTTAGTTTTTTGAATTGGTAAATTATTTGAAGCAGTTGTTCGAGTTCCTTACGATACATTCCCCGGTTTCGTTGCTGTCGCGTGTTTTACTCATAAATCCTCTAAAAGTGGCAGAGGTGTTTGTTATTTAACACACAAGGTTTAAAAAAGTCATTTGATTTCATACCCTTGGTTTTCACTAATGCAAATTGTTCAATTTTGTATTTCGATTCAATTAGGGTGGGGGATTTTCTATTGAACTAAACAACTCATACAAGTTGGATTAAATCTTGGGTTCTCACCATATTTTGTGGATAAAAAAAGTTTATGGTTGTTTTATTTTTCAAAATTATGTAATTCCTCTTCATTTCTCACTTAGTGACAATGACTAATTGAAAATGTTAAAATAGAAAGACAATTATCACTTGATATTAGTAGGATTACTTGCTTCATCTTAAAATAAAATAATTACTATTTTAATTGTGGTTGGTGTTAGAAACCAAAACAAGAAACCTTCTTGTCTTGTATCCAAGCTGGGTGTCTCTTTCCTTACATTTCACTTTATTTTGGGGTACCAAAACCTAATATTTTAATGATGCACGTGTTATTTTTGTTTTCCCTAAATTCATTAGAACTGAAAAAGAAACTTAGATGATATTAATTTATTTTATTCCAAAAATGATATTAACACAGGGTAAAATATACTCCTAATTTTTAACTCTCGAATTGAGCGGATTTTTATCATTTTGAAAGCTTGAAGCCTTGTCCTATGACTATTTATGTTAGAATAATTAATATTCTAATCGTATTTACGATGTTTCATGAATAACTGTAGTTTTTTTTTTCTTTTTTGAGCTTGGAAAAGAGTTTATTATTAACGAGTCTCGAACACGAAACTCCGTCTCAAATTTGAAATATTAATATAAGATGAATATAAACCATCGGCTGAATAGCTGTCGTTTACAAATAACAATATGAAATCAATATTTATAGCAACAAAAAAATTAAATTTTATTTATGCAAGTTTTAAAAATTAGGTGAACTGCTGATTGATGAATGACGTGTGAATGATGTCAGGATGTCATGTTCGGTGGGACCGAGACAGTAGCATCCGCAATCGAGTGGGCCATGGCGGAGCTAATGAGAAGCCCAGACGACCTAAAAAAGGTCCAACAAGAACTCACCAATGTGGTGGGCGTGGCCCGCAAAGTGGAGGAGCCCGATTTCGAGAAGCTTACCCACCTCCGCTGCTGCCTCAAAGAGGTCCTCCGCCTACACCCGCCCATCCCCCTCCTCCTCCACGAGACCGCCGAGGACGCCGTCGTCTCCGGCTACCACATCCCGGCCAAGTCCCGAGTCATAATCAACGCGTGGGCCATCGGCCGCGACGAGGGCGCTTGGGAGGACGCGGACGAGTTCAGGCCCTCGCGCTTCCTCAGGGAGAGTGTGCCCGATTTCAAGGGGGCCAACTTCGAGTTCATCCCGTTCGGGTCGGGCCGGAGGTCGTGCCCCGGGATGCAGCTCGGCCTGTACGCGCTGGAGATGGCGGTGGTGCACCTCCTCCACTGCTTCACGTGGGAGCTACCCGACGGGATGAAGCCGAGCGAGATGGACATGGACGATGTGTTCGGGCTCACCGCGCCTCGCGCGACTCGGCTCGTGGCGGTGCCGACGCCGCGGCTGCTCTGCCCTCTTTACTGACCAAGGAATCCGTTGGGCCACAGCGTGACGGCGCCCGGGGATCCCTCGCCGATCAGATATGACGTTCACATTTATTATGTTATGTTATTATTACGTTTTTTTTTTCTTTGGAAGCAAATTAATTATTCCCACCAAAATGTTTTCAACTATCTATAATTTCATGAATGTAAAGATGCATGCAAAATTTGAAAATTATTGTTTTTCTATATTTTCTTTTGAAATCGAGTGCTGATTTTATTTTTATATCACGCTTATTATGTTAACGTTTATATACCGTCAGATGAATTTCTTTATTCATGATTATTGTTTAATTTTTTATATTATTGTATTGTGTTTTCTCCCAAAAATAATTGTACGGAGAAATATTTTAGGACATAAAATTGGTGTTTTCGAAGGGAAAAAAAAATATGTACGACACATAAATATCTCAGACTTTATAATATACTAATGAATTGACGCAATTGCATAATTTTTTTTAATTCATTTAGTTTATATTTAAATGATTATCAAAATATAATTATAAAAAACAGTGAAAAACAACATTGCAATTTTGATATATAAATTAAAAAACAAATAAAAAATCGAGCAGGAATTAAACTTGCAAATTGATGATTAAAAAATAATACTCTATCTACTAAACTACATATGACTTCAATTATAATATTAACACTTTATTAATGTATATAATTATTAAAAGAGATTATGACACCAAAAATTAGTTATTTTAAGTGTCTTAAACTTAATAATATAATATAGATACATATAAAAAAAATTAATTTATTTACTTGTATGTGATGACATTAGGGATGAATCATCAACCAATTTGGATAACGAGAGAATCAACTTACATTTTAGGACATAAATTAATCTTGGATGGAAGTTGGAAAGAAAAGGAATGATCAGAGTAAAAGGGTTTGTTGGCTACAGTTCTACCACATAATATTAAGTGATTTAATACTTCCCACCAAGTATACCAATCGTTTGTGGTAGGTAATTTGGTAGAAACAATGTCTCACACAACACATGTCAAAAAAAGGAGAGCCAAAGAAAAACTGCTGAATATTATCAGGCATGGGCTCTTCTGACGAGCCATATCAAAAGTTGAAATGCTATAATAAAAATGCCTAACATTTTTATAAGAAAACACAAAATAATTGATAAAAACTTAAATAAAAAAAATTATGTTTCTGCATCATTATATTTTAAACAAATAAACATCATTGTGTCGAAGTAGTATTTACTACTCTAGAACTAAGAATTGTTCTTTAATATTCAAGCATACAAAAATAAAATAAAAAGGCTCACATGCCATTCTATGCGTGCTGGGGAAAGAACGCAAACTATTGCAGTCTATATAAATTTGAAATCTTGGATCATTGAAACATGAATTACATCTATGTTTGATCAGGGTAAAAATGTCTTGTCTTTCAATCTTTTAGGCAGGGGTAGTCAAGGATTTTATAAAAAAATCAGAATAAAATCCTTTCTTCTTGAAAAGTTGAACTAAGTTGCAATGCAAGCTTACATCAGAATGCGGATCACAGCTAGGCCAACAGCAGATACGGAGGCAAGCGTACCTATGCAGTACTTAATCACATCATATTTTGCTGCTTCTAATTGAGCCCGCAATGCATGAATTTCCTGAGATGAAACAATATAACAAATTTTGATCAAATGGAAACTCTGAGGTTAAACAAACGACTAGTTAACTGCTGAATTGCTTCACCAGTTATATGTACTCACTCGATCAAGTTTGTTAGTGAGGTTAGTCGTTTCTTGATTTTGATTGTTCAGCTCATCCCGAATTCTCCTGCATAATAGAAAAGATTGAACAAAACATAAACAAATGGAAAAAAGACACTTGTATGTAGGTGGTATATTCTTCATCATTTGCCAGTAACTACTTCGTGCATAGCGATCAGGATAACTCACCCCCTCTCTAGATTCAGATCCAAACGCTGCCCAGCAGTAACTTTGTCGACTTCATACCTGAAACAAATCATTCTCAGAATAAACAATCAGAAATATTAGAGAAAGGTGACGGACATTTTCCAACAGACCTTAGCTCACTACGCATCTTCTCTATATCACTCTTTAGTTTTTCCGTCTCGTGTTGCAATAGAGAAAAATGGTGGTCCTGCATTTGGCGTCAGACGAACCAAGTATAAAATCCAAACATTTTTACAAGGACGAGGCCCAAGTAGATGAACATAACATACATTAGAAAGCAAATACAGCAGAAGAAGAAAGAAACACCATCATTCCATTGCAGTTTTCCAAACATACGTAATCATTTACTCTTTGTACGTGGTACAAGCACAAGCAAAATTCATGCTCAATAAAGAGAGAATTATATAACTACCATCATTTTTTTGCTGCTTCTAATTAAAGAGATCTGATTTCAACACTCCATAATCCCACTCCAGTCCATTTCCCCGTGTTCTCCAAGGAGTGCCAAGTGTAAGAATTAAGGTAAATCAGCAGCCTAATTAAATGTCAGCTAATTTTCTTTCATACATTTTGCCTCACAAATTCTGATCATCTTCGTCTTTCTAAAACATTCAAAAACTAGTCAGCCATCTAAAAAAATACTTCTTAGTCATTATCAAAGTTAAACATCATAAAGTTTTCTGTTATTGATCAAAATAAACCCAAAACATAACTTTCAACATCACGCGATATAATCATATCAAGTTCATTGCACATTCAATTCCTATGATACAAGTGTATCCTTTAAAACTTGTGCCAGTAACTGTATAATGTTAGCATGAATCCTTCGTTTTATGAGTAGAATACAAAGTACCGAGGCATCATATAGCCCAAGTAGGCCTGTTTTTGGGCAATATTTAAAAAAACATAAAGCTTTAATATATTTTTGTGCACACATAAGTTGTATTTTGTTATATTCCCACAATTTAACACAGAAAGAAACACGAGAACAGATCAAGAACACAAAACAGGCGTCCCTCTCTACGCATTTTATTTCCTCTCCTCGCCTGGGCCTTTCCTATTTTTTTCTAGTGTAAACCAATATGATGCCTGGGCTTTTCTTTAATGGGTCTTAATTCATTTGGATCCATAAAATATTTTTTGGGTCAAGAAAATTTCTTCAAAAGTAAAGAAGGAAACAATACTATGTTTTCCTTTTTCAAATAAGCACATCATTTAAGTAAAGCGCACATGATGCTGTTAAAGGTGCCCGGTGCCCCTAAGGTGCGAGGTTCAGCCAGGCCTGGAGACACCCCAGGCTCAATGATATTGAAGAGAGGTGCTGCTCAGGTCAGGCGTGAGAAGCTGCATAAATTTCCTGTTCATTATTTTCTTTTTTTTCAATGTTCAGGATTTGAATGGTAAAACTACTTCCCATAGCAGCCCTCCCTTGACCACGACCCTGCAACCAAAATCCATCGTCCGGAAACTTTGGCAATGGCGATGGCTACTAGCGACTCCAGTGAGTTTTAGGTTTTGAAGGATGATCATAGCTCTTTTTTCGTTTATTTCATATTTATAGGTAAATTTCTAACTATTGTGTTCATCGAAATTCATTCATTTATCATTTAACTTCACTTTTTTGCAAATTATTTGTGTTTTATTGACTTGAATTATGATTTTCGGGTAAAATTCATAGCTATTAATCTTAATTTAGTGGCATGGTTCTTTATTTGGGGTTTACAAATCCTTGTTTATAACTAATTATTAGTTTATTGCTGAATTTAAATGTTAATGCACTATGTTTGAATATGATTCATAATCTTTCAACATAAAATTTATGTCCTTCCATAAGTCTCATATTTGAAAAGCATGTGCCTCGGGCTCCAAGGCCCCTCAATGCCTTGGTGGGCCCTGCATCCTTAAGGATTATAAGCCCACGCTAAGGAGACTTCAAAGCAAAAAGAGTGAAAATATTTGACCAAAACGCAACCAGTTTCTGCCATTACTCATTCTTCACAAAACATCTGAAACTTTACTCCCAAACATTATGTCTAAAAGGCATGAAGAACAAGTAACTAGAACATGAAAGGTTGGTTATTGTTATGCATTTATGAATGTAACTAAAAGTCTAAGACCAAAGTAAGTCGGTCACCAGCAGTATCGTATAGCAGAAAGGATAATAAATATCCTAATCAATGCAAATTTTTTGGATTGGCTATCTGTTAGGGTTAATTCGATCCTGTTGTATCACTTTTTCTTACATTGAGAAAAGAAAGGCAGCTTTGGATCTTCCCGACTCCTAACACGAAGTTGCTATTTATCTGCCAAACTGCTATAATATTTTTTAGTAAAATGGCTAAAAAACCAGAAAATTTGGGAAGTTGCCAACTTAACACTGTAATCAATAGAACCAGCTACTCTCTCTCTCCTTTAGTCCTTTGGACATCAAAAAGAAAATTCAAAGAAGTTCTAGGAGAATATATATATAGTCTTGGTGAACAAAGCAAAGCAAGGACCACAAAAAACTGTTGTAGTGTTGGCTGATAAGATGATCGAACCCTGCCCATTTACATAATGCACAAAAAGAGGTCATTATGGAGTTCTTTTCTAGTGTAACAAAAAAAATACTCTGCCTTGAGGCAAGGAATTAGTATCTATAATCCAACTTTCTCCCTGCCAAATCTGTATATCTTGTAACTAAGAGAATAGCAACTAAATTACTACAAAATAACGAGAATTTCAATCAAAACAAGTCAAACATAAACGAATAATATGAGCCATACCTGAGAACTTTTAACTTCAGTCTTGAATTTGGACAAATTGGATTCCTGAGTCATCTCATTCTACAAAAAGAAATTATTGCACTCCTTACAAACACATAGGCAGATAATAAATAGTTATTCATCCACAAAAGCAATAAAAATAAACAGTGAAATTTAAGAGGAACACCAAAATAACAAAGTGAGGGGCTCACTTGCTGCATTTGACCTTTGGAGACAAAGGAATGAGAAACATTCTCCAAGCTGTCGTTCAGGACTTCCGTCATAGCCGCGGTTATAGCCTCAGCTTGCTTGGACGGCAAGCCTTGCGCCTCCAATCTCCTCACCTGATCGAATCAACCAACCAATCAATTAATTAGATCAAATACATCCAAAATGGGACAAAAATTACACCTCACGACAACATATAGAAAAACGTAAAAAAATAAGTATGCAAATTACAAGAGCCAAAGTATCCACGAGGAAAAGACGTTTCCCATTGGATTTAAGAAGCTCGGACATCTGCCTTGATTCAAACCGGCTGCTCGAGCAGAACAACTGGATTCTGCTGGTTCCGGCCCCCAACTGGACGGCACGCCTACAAGCCGCCGCCGCCATAAAATAAACAATACAGCCAAAATCTGAAGCAAAAACGAATCTATTCCCAAAAATTGGTCCGCGCAATGAGGCCAAAAAATAAGGCTAAAACAGCTATGAATTGCAGCAAAGAGTTTATTACCGCTCAAATTTGCTGCACAAGCTAAGCTATGGAGAAAGAGGAGAAAACTTGAAGGAGAAGCAGGGGAGAAATGGAGGAGTTGCTGATTCCTAGGAGAACGTGGGGATCGATGATCGATCGATTGATGATTCAAGCGTTGGTTCCACTGCTGGATATTGGAGGCTTATTTATTTATTTATGCTTTCGATGAATAAAAAGAATTATTTAATTTTAAAAAACAAAAAAACAAAAAAACTAAAGCGCGTCTTTTAAAAGCGTTGATTGTTTGTTGTTGACATGGCATAGCGCTTTTAAGACGAAATTAGTAAGAGAAAATAGAGGAGTGTAAAATATTAACGCCCACCGTGGGGCTCGAACCCACGACCACAAGGTTAAGAGCCTTGCGCTCTACCAACTGAGCTAGACGGGCTTGTTAGAACATTTAATATTTGATTTATATTTATCGTAATATATATTTTGAATCAAATTCTACGAAGAACTATTTAAACCCAACGACAAAATAAAATTTTCATTCCAGTCATGTGGTCCTCTAATTGCAATATCATTATCTTACTTATAGTACTGAAAGTGTATACAATCTTTGATTTTACGAAAGATAAAAAAAAATACGAATTCAACATAAAATTCAAGATCTTGCAAAGTTAACAATTCCATTTTCCTCAATTTTTATCTTATTTGGAGTTCTGAAATCTGTATATGTAATTTACAATAAATAAAAAGAAAATCGAGATTAGTCTTTAGGGACTTGGTGAGAAAATAAAATTGGGCTTATAAATTTATAACAAGTCAAACGAACATTGATCAATGTAATATTATCATTATAAAAATATCTTATCAAGTAAAATACAGCAATTGTTTAACACTTGGAATTGAATATCGTGGACTAAAGATATGACTCTCACCAACATTCGGTGTAACGCTTTTCTCCACTTACTCAAGTAAGATCCGTACAACAATCAATCATTTACGACCTAATGTGAACACGTTGTCAGATGAATCATATATCATGTTTTAAACATGTGTTCATTGGACTCATATTTTCGGCCCGAAGTCGCGTTGTCCAGTAAACTAGCAATCCATAAATTCAATATGAAATACAATATAACCAATAAATTAAGTAATGCATAATATGATGTATTTTATGAATAATTCAGTATTTTATGAAACTTTACTGTAAATTCTGAGTCAAATGTCAAATTCTATTATTAAAAAGAAAAGATTAAAAAAAAATTCACCGTGATAGGTTACTTTTTCATCTCGATTTCAATTCCAAAACAAGACAATTCTCTATCAATATTGAGTAATTTTATAGTGATTAGGATCCATAATTAACATTCTAACAGTTTTTTAGAAGAGGGACTCTTTCAGTCTTTTGAAGAAGCGTGCCTTGAAAAATACAAAAACAAAAACAAAAATAAAACCAGAAAAGGACTGAAACTTATTGTTATTATTACAAGGTTGAATAAGATTCACATCAATGCCAATACATTGAATGTAATACAAGTTGCTCAGGATTAGAGACCAAAAAATTCACAGATTCAAGTTCTTCCACGAACAAAAAAACACATCCAATTTAACATCCGATTATTAATCATAAATATATATATATATGTATCCAATAAATTCAGTTGAATTGTAGTACACTACTCATACATGATTAACTCTAGACTGTTGACAATACAGTACAAAATGTTGGGAGAACCAAACCATCATCACGGGTGTAGATAGTCGCAGAATGCTCCCTTCTTGCAACGACCGCTCTCATAAAATTTACATACCCGCTGCCCTTTTGGTGGTGGCCTGGAATATCCTCCTCCTCCGCCGCTACTACCACCGTACTGTTGCCTTCCCCACTGAGGCCTGCCTCTACCAAATCCACCTGGTTCACCACCTTGATATCCCCACTCTCGGGGGCTACTGTACATGCGCTGGCCATCCCACGGTAGGTTCCCATTAACTGGACTCAGATTTACGCCTGGATTTCCCCAACCTGACCCTGGGTTGGTCCCCCAACTGAGGTTTGTCATCCCCTGAGTTGGTCCTCCCAAGACAAGATTTACATTACCCTGCACTGTTACTAGATTAATGTTACCCTGCACCGTTCCCCAACCAGGTTCGTTGGACTCTGATCCTGTACCAAGAACCATAGTTGCACCAACCATATCTTGACTAGTGTTGACTGATGCAGGAGGGTGGAATTCTGATCCACCTTCACCGGGGTAAACCGGGGCATTGGTTTCTCCCTCACTGCTTGCTGATGAATGAACACTTGACCTCCTAAAAGAATCTAGACCATCGATAAAAGATGATTCTACAGCTGGTTTGCATGGGAGAGAAGGCTGGCAAGCCAATTGTCTATCTCCTGTGGAGCTCAAGGCATCATTTTTTCCGGGATCATGTAAATGACTGAACTCGATTGAGCTAAAGCAATCATCTTTACAATCTTGAATCAACTCTTTTGCAAACTTCATGGCTGAAGTAGGAGAAGGGAAACCACCTTGTGATTCCATAGCATCAACTTCAGCCAATAAATCTGATACTGATTCCTCACCCAAAGCATCAAACTCAATAGGTTCGTTAAACATTGCAAGCCAATTAGGTACATTTGGCGGAGAAGCATGAGTAATTTGGCCATTATTTGAAGTGGTGGCAGTAACATTATCACTTTTGACCTCCAGCGGTTTCAATGAAGATGGAGAGAGGAGACCAGAGTGCCATTCTTGCCCAGATGGTTTTGCCGCTGCAGGGGAATATCCACACCAATTATCAGGTGCTTCAGGAAGCTGCAAATTACCCCCAACTGGACCAGAAGAACTGCTCCAGCTAGGGCCTGCATTTGGCACAATAAAATTTATAAAATCATATTGCTTGGTTCCGGTGGCCTGATCTTCATTGTTAGACCTTGGTGTAGGACTTAATAGCTCAAGGATACTAGGGTTTTGCATGGGAACATCTAAATATACAGATTGCTGCACTTCGGCAGTCTCAACCACCCCAAGCTTGTCAATGGTCTTTGGTGCGACACAAGGCAGATTTGGTACATTTGTACTCCGATCCTGTTTGATCGACTCCATTGACTTGGATACAGGTGCAGAAGTGGATTCTAATTCCATTGAGCTCAAATCACCAGGTAGAGTCCTCGTGTTTTCTTCAGAAGACTGACCTGCTTGGCATCTATTGTTATACTGATTTTCAAACTCGAGACCACTAGTTATCTGTTTTTTATTTAGCCCACTTGAAGCATTTTCCCCATTGCGTGGATCTTGGCTTCGATCTGGAAGAGCTGCACATGAGGGATGGGAACTGCGTACTTGGACATTATCTGCACTAGAACTATTGTCCTTGAGAAAATCCCAGGCTTGTGGATGGGAAGTACCAGAGGCATCTGCCCTTACAGATCCAATGGTGTTTCCAGACAAAACATTTGAATTATCATACAAAGCCATCCCAGTTTGGTTACTATCACTACCGGTCCCATTTACAACTCGGTCACCCCCAGTAGCCCCCAGATCCGGCGACTCTGTCGAAAGGTTGTACGGAAGGTCTGATGCTCCATGGAATTGCCTGTTCAAAGCATCGGTAAGAAGTAACGAGTCGTATTGCTCGTGATTTGTCCATATCCTCATATCATGTGGAAATAGACCAGTCGTATTCCACTTCCGCAGCTGCAACATGGCAAATGGTCCTTGAATTTTACCATTAGGATCACGATAATGCCACAATTTCTCTGTTTCAATATTACTAGCAGGTGGCGAGTTTCCCACGGAGTGGCTGGCAGTAGAAGTATCCAATCCAATGGACCTAAGCATGGCTTGAACATCCATACCGATAGTTGCCGAATTAGCAACAATGACTTGATTCATGCGTCTATCTGAACTATGCGATCCATTTGCACCTACTCTTTCTATCACTTTATCCTGCATCTGGATAGACCCCTCTCTTTTCCCTGGAAAGGACGTACCAAAAAGATTTCAGATTAAATTTACCAGGAATGAGAGTTTTCAGTAACCTATCAATCTGTTATCTTTACTCTCACCTTTTTTATCAGGAGAAATAGGATTCCGTCCATTTCCTGTAAATTTAGAGGATTTTGGCCTCAATTCATCTGCATCTGCATGATATGATCAGTGTAATGGAGTTACTGAATCTTTTCTAACGAGATAAAATTTTCTGAAGTAAAACTATTGTTGGCCCACCTCCCTTGTATTCAAGAGTTAAAAATAAAATGGTTTCTAGCATGGCAAGCGAAGCAAGGGTCAAAACTTCAAGATCTCCAGTGCTCGAAATAGCATATTTCGAGAAAAATGTTTTCCTTGAAATAAAATAACTGTTGGAAAGAAGCAGCAACATAGAGAATTTACCTTTTCTAGAGTTATCAGCACTTCTGACATCTTCCTCTGATTCATATGCTGGACTCATTTTTGGATCATCGTGTACAACTGGAATTTCAGCAATTCTGCGCTGTCGCTCCTCAGGTGACTTTAGCAGCTGTAATTTGTGAACATATTCTCTGAGAGTGAAATTAGTCAAGCGACTCCATGAAAATCCACTAGTTGTCATCATAGTCATGCAAGATATATAGAGAAAAATAACGAAAATGAACAAATTCCAATCTAATTTTGTTATATAGGTATTGAAAGAACTTGAACCACCAGACACCTTCAGTCCTATCACATTCATTTTCTTAAGGACTAAACTCAGGAGGAGGAAACCAAATAAGAGATGGACAAATATGTTATAAAACTATATTAATAAACACACACACAAAAAAACGGAGATCATGCCGCTGAAAACCCTGAGTTCCCAATCAAAACATCTTTATCATAAATAATGGCCAACAGGGACTATCATAAATAACATGGTCATCACCGACACACAATCTTCAATAATGCAATAAGCCAACGTATCCAGCTCAGCTGAACAATAGACTGACAGAATGTTTCTCAGATAAACCATCTTAAAAATTTTAAATAGTTGGTTCACAGTTCAAATATAGAATACTGATCGGTGAAAATATAGAAACGATTAAAAGACATGTGGCTTAAACAGTCTTTATTTTTCTTAATTCTTGAAATTACATTCTCTAGGGCTACCATAGCAGCTAGTTTTAAAAAAAAACACTAGGCATATTCTATACTTTTTCAATGCTAATTCATTTTCACAATTAAGGTTAAATAGAGGATTCAATAATTGGTCCAGATTGTGAAAAGAAAGATTCTCTAATGACTCAACCAGTATGATGGCATTCGCTACTTTAGGTTAACCACAAATTCTAATGACGAAATACTAAAAAAAGGATATTCCTTCTTATGCCCCTTCTCGCTAGCTCGATCTCGAAGATGATTTAGCCGCAATATTTCAGCCTCCAGCAACTACATTTTGATAAAAACCAGAATCATAACTAATGAAACCAAGAAACTCCGGAAAATGGAAATAAAAAAGGTAGTTCTTTTCTTTTTTTAAAGGCAAGAACTCGAGTATTTCAGGAAAATCACGCAAAGGTTGTGCACCAACTTCAAGTTGGGCAAAATATATCAACAGACTCACGTCATTGAGCCTGACTTGTTGAAGTTCCATTGATTTCTTTTGCACCTCACCCTACAGTTAATTAAAATTATTAGCAACCAAAGATATAAATTGTTTTAGGACGAACTCTAAACAACATCAGGAACCACACTTACGACAGTGAACTGTTTCACAAGCCCACATCTAATGCTTTGGCGTAACCGTTTGCATTCATCCTGAAATCCAAAAAAAAAAACTATGAAACTGAAACATAAATGTTTAAAAAAAGACAAACATGGAAGGACAGTTCAAAAGTCTCGATGGCTCAAGAAATTAGTCTATTTGGCATTTGCTAGAGGCATACAGGATTCATCAGAGAATATAAGTGTGTCATTAACATAATCATTGCAAACACAATTTAAATATGGAATATACTCATACTGGTGACTTTACACAGTATGCTGGTATAATTGAGACATGAGTACTACAGTAGAAATATTGACATTTTCATCAACACTGTGATCTTGAATAAAAGATTGATTCAGATTTCAGTCTTCACAGCAAGATTAAGAGATATCTGCTAGACTGATTCATTATGAATGATAACAACTAAAAGCAATTTTGTATCCGCATCATTAACAATGGACGACACCAAATCCTTTTACAGATAAATCAGTAATAGGAATCCAGAAACATTAATTACTCCAGATTCCTATACTCTCTGGTTTATCATTTATATATTAAAAAAGATATGGCAAATAAGATTTGTCAGATTTCAGAAGCAGCTACGTAAAAAAGTAACCTAAGATATATTTGAGAAGTTCCTGAATACAGTGTCTCGAGTTACCTCAGTGACAGCTGCATTTGAAATAGCATCCAATGATACAACCTCTTTCTTGTTTAAGTTTAAAACTTCAAGCATGATATCTGTTGTTTTATCACCAATTTTATATGGTTCAGCCACCTTACTAGTACCTGAACTCCAAAGATAAATACTAAAAGATTCAGCAAATTTTAATGTGCATCTAAGCTGGTAAAAAACGCTCAAACAGAAAACAGAGGCTAAAGCATGAAATTGTAGATTCATTCATACCTACAACTTGGACAAGCCTGTAAATATCTTGCTTCTGATCACAAGCCGATATTCTTATTCTCACAATTGAGCCAACGACCTTATCATGGAAGTTATCCCTATCTTCAATTAGATTCTCCAGTAAATTACGTCGTAAACAGATCAAGTTAATGTTGTGAACGTCAATTGCAGCATATTCATTTAGCTTATTTAGCGGTGCTCCATCCTCACTTTTTTTACGGGTTTTTCGCTTTTTATTGTTAGTTGTTATCAACGAACTATAAGTGTTTCCATCAACCTCTAATTCGCTTGCAGTAGAACCAACAAATCCGGCTGGAATAAAAGAACTTGGACAATCCTCCTTCGTAAGAAAGTGATATTCAAGAAGCTGTAGCATTTCAATGTGACCAACACGATCCTTTCCAAATAGATTTTTTAGCATATGATCGCAAATGATTTGGCCTTTCTGACAAGGATCCCGAAGATTGTTTCTCTTTACATAGTCAAGCAATAGCGTCTGCACATCGAACTGCGACAGAAGAGATATATCACCATTTTTCATGCGGCCCACAAACTCCAAGAGCTCTCTAGATGCCCATTCAGTGTTTTTCACAATTTCCGGTATCTCTGTATCTTTGTGTCTTTGCTTGTCTGCTTCTTTTCCAATGTCTGGGTTATCTATATCTCCGCCAATGCCTCGATTGTTTTCATTTTTCTCCATCACCACCTGGTCAAAGGCGTTCTCAGAGCCAGAAACTACACCAGTACTTGGTCTGTCAGTGTTCTTGTCAAATCCTGGCATGTCTGTATCTTTGCTCACGTTAAGCTTACCAGTACCCACAACACTTTCCCCTTCGTCACCGTTTAGTTTCTCAACTTGGTTCTGGATACTTGATGTAACCAAGCTTAACTGATTATTTTGCAACAAACTCATCTCTTCACGGGGTTTACGTAATTCCGAATGTACAGAACTCACGTAAGATATAGCATTTCCATGGGCAGAATGATGCGCGTTAATTAATCGAGGCTTGGAAGCCACTGCATGTGCACCATTCCAAGGGCTTTTAGCTTGTGTGAGTTCGCCCAGTGTTAACGATAACTTGTCTTTCAAGCACGTCCAGTACACCTTGAAGAGGTACTCCCAGCTCATTTTGTCATCAAAATCCACTTGAACCTGTATATATTAATTTCAGAAGGGTAGTTAGCATAAGTTATAACTTCAGATGTGTCCATAGGCATGCAATTTATATTTAATGTCATAGTCAGCAAGTCCCAAATCGTTGCAACTGTAACAGAACATGTAATCTTGACAGTATGCTAAAAATCTATTCTCTCATTAATTATAGGGTGTTTTAAAACTAAAAAGGTTAAATTTATACAACTCCAAAAACAGCTCGATCTCTATATTCTATATATCGAAAAATAAAATAACACAACAGATCCTATTACAACAATTAGTATGTGGCGAATACTTTAAAAGTATGAATAGCATTTAAAGAAAAAAAGTATTCAAAGATACGCTCTCTTAAATCTACAATAAATGTGAATGATGACAAATATGGGTATATCTATGATTTATAAATATTAAATATAACAGAAATGACTATAAACTTGCACAATAGCAGCACAGGGAATTGGGAAGCACAATAAAAGCACGTGAATTAGGAGGAGCAATTGTTGAAACTTGATAATGTTTCAAATGAAAAATGTGCATACCGCATCTTCATTTGCCTGGTCTTTATTCTCAATCAGCATGATTGTCTTCAGGCAAATTGTGCAAAATCCTTTGTTGCCTCTCACAGACAAGTAGTCTGTGTCTCTAGCACATCCCTTGCACAATGAATAGGTGCAAGTGTAGCACATGTAGTGAGAAGGCTTCTGACATGTGCTACATATGTGCCAACCTGAAAATATGAGCACCATAAGAACTTAACAAGGGCAGAGAAAGAAATCAATGAAATGCATAATCACAGACAATCAAAAACTGTGTCAAGTACAATTAATCCAAATATAAAGCCACAAAACAAGCCAAAAATACAGAATAAACTCCAAAAATGAGAATTCAACAGAAATGTGACATCAACAAGCGATGACTTACGAGAACAAAGAAAAAGAGACATACCACAATTCCACTTGGCTTTCGAGCGGAAAAAGGCTTCATCCCTCTTAATGCACGCTGGATGATATGCTTTCGGACAGCCCCTGTGCAGTAAAATAGAGATTCAATGCAATAGACAGCAAAGGTCCCAACTTAACATTCTCAAAGAACTTTTTCTCATGATATAAAGATGACAGGAAAGACACATTTTCTTCAATCAAGAAAAAAATAATACAAAACGATTAAAAAGTAATATTTGAAAAATCGCTAAAATTGTTCAAATGGGAATGAAACTCACTTGCGATCGCAAAGCACCAGAGAACCCCCATCGAAACAGATAAAGCAAACATCTTCCTCCTCATCCTCCTGTTTCTTCCGCTTAGGAGGAGGAGGCCTCTCCGCCAGTTGCCCCTTCGGTGGTCGCCCTCTTTTCTTCCTCTTATCCGCGGCACCGATCACCACCACGTTCGTCGGCACAACCGGAATTTCCAACGTAGGTACATGATTCACCACCGTGGCCGGCTCCGAACATCCACCCACCGCCGTCGGGACATCAGTCAACTGAGACGCGCCGGAATCTCGCCGAATCTCCGGCAAAGACACCGAACCCTCCACCCCTACCTTACGTCCAAGGGAAACATCATCTTCATCATCGCTGAATCCTTGAGTCTGAGCTACCGCAGCTAACAAGGTCTCTATGTTCTCCATAAAAACCTAACAAAACCCAGAAATCACCACCAAGAAATCCACCTCCAGCTGAAGCCACAAAAGATCATCGATCAGGGCACCTCTTTTTGGCCAGAATCGAGATACCCAACTCGAGAAACAAAGAAAAAAGACGGTAGAGATATAAGATGGGCAAAAGGCCAGAAGGGTTAGGGATGTGCTCTGTCCTTTTTCATCTGCAATAATCTGTAACGAAGGAAAAAAAATTAATTTTGCTGTCAAATAAAAAAACAATAAACAAATAATTTCGGCGACAAGTGGATTTTAGTGTAAAAATGGGGGGCTCCCACTCGCAGCCCATCAAGTGTCGGATGCAATTAACACTACATACATGTGGGGCGAATGAGTTGCAGGAGTCAAACACCGGAACGCGGTAAAGAATTGGGGAACACGTGAACGGGGGCTGTGGGGTCCTCTGAAATTGCGTTGTGTTGCCTTTTCTTTACTTTTTAGCACTCTTAGAAGGCTGGTGTAGCAGCCAGCCACCATGCGGAGAAGTGGGAACTTGGACCTCTCCAGCCATTTATGGGCTACAACGAGAGCTAAATCCCTTTTCGTGTTACTATATGATCTGATATCAATGAACCCTATTGAAGTTTCAAACTATAACATGATTTGAATTAACCAGATGTGTTGACATGAGTACTAGATGACGATGAATCGATCGTAGTAAAACTATTTCATCGGAGTGTGGAGTATAGTTTTTAAAATTTAGTCTCAGCGGTTTAATAAGTTCGGATAAATAAATATTTATAACAAAAATTAATTATTGTCGTTTATCTTGTCATATCAGGTTTCTGAAATAATTATGATAACAGACATTACATAACATAGAACGATAATTATGNATTCACAATAAACCTTTTCATTTTTATAATTCGATATAAATTATTTATATTTAAGTTTCTAACTAAATTTGAATCAAATTCCAGCTTTTATTTAAAACCTTTTCATGTAGTAACTAGCTAGTTTAGTCGAAGCATGGTGTAGAGTTTTTAAACCTAGCCTAGGGTTTTAATAAATTCGGATAAACATATGTTTAAGGTGAAATCATTATGTATTGTTTTGTCAACCTACATTTTAAATAAGGATAGAACAGATAGCTTGATGGTTCTGGGATTTATGAAGAAAAAGTAGATACATGTCACTCTGATGTAACTCTTTATTTATATATAAAACAAAAAATGTATCAAATTCGAGCATTTATTTTAAACATTTTCATGTAGTATAATTCGATATTATTTATTTATTATATTAAAGTTTCAAACTACAAATTGAATCAACCATATATGTTGACAAGAGTAATGACCAATGCTGAATTGATCAGAGTAACTAGCAATTAGTTGAAGCGTGGAGTAGAGTTACGTTTTTAAATGAATCGATCGGAGTAACTAGTTTTCTTGGAGCGTTGAGTAGATTTTTTAAACCTAATATAGGGTTTCAATAAATTTGGATGAACATATGTTTTAGTAAAATCATTTTTGTATTGTTTTTCTTTTACGTATTAGTGTATTACACAGAAAATAACATGATGTTTCCTGGATTTACTGAGAAAATTTGGTACACATTATCCTCGGGTAATTTTTTATTTATAAAAAAGAAAATAATATCAAAATTTGAGCATTTATGTTAAACCCTTTGATGTAGTATAATATTGATGTTAACACGGGTAATTTTGACGGATGTTTTTGGGTTCGAGCGATTCTGTAGACTGCATGCATGCTGTCTCGTCGGGGGAAGCGGCATCCGAGACTGCATGGGAACAAGTGGCCACAGGTTATTGTCACCACTTTCGTTCGGATCCCGTTTTATTACCGTACCGGACATGTATTCCATTTCATTGCATACACGAAAGATTTATATACAAATCATAAAAATATATATAGCTTATCGTACTGGAGTACTACTCATTCCTGTTTTGAAAACTACTGTGGTTTTGTGTGTGACCATTGCTGGTGATATACACAGGAGGCTCAGATGAACGAGGTGATGCGTCAACTAGAGGAGCCGTTTTTTGAGTTAGTTATGCTTCGTGTATTTGTAGCCGACTTGAATTCTGTGCTACCGTATTATATATACTAGTGCACTAACGCACGCATTGCGTGCTTGTATAATATTTTTTATAATTCATTTGATTTATATTTAAATAAATATCAAAATATAATTATAAGAAATAGTGAGGGACTACACTGTAATTTTGATATATAAATATAAAAATAAATTGAAAAATAAAAGAATAAAAAAAAAATGACTTTAATAAGAATTGAACCTATAACCTAAACCCCAGCAAACAATAACTCTATCCATTGAACTACACATAACTTGCATTAAAATTTTAACATTTTATTAATATATATAATTATTAAAACAGACCATGACATCAAACTTAGTTACTCTAAGTGTCTCAAACTTAATAAAGTAGTATAGATAAATATAGTGTTTTATTCTCACACAACTTTATCTTTATGGAACCTTGTACATAAAATGAAATATATTTTTTTTCCCTTTACTATATTAAATATTTGACATCTTATGTTAAATAATTTGATACATCAATATACTACCAATTTTTTTAAAAAAAAAACAGTTTTACCCTTACAAAATATTTACTACGTAAATTTGATGATGTACGTTTATTGGTAATTTTCGTACATCTCTCCATCTTCTTCCATTTTTTCTCTAGCTTCTCCCTACTTTATCACAAAGTTCAAATTCTTAATCTTTTGTAAAATTTTGAATTTTAAAAAGTTTCGTAATAGTTTTATCTAATTCAAAATTACTAGTTTCACTCGACGTAAAGTTCGGCGCATTAAAACAGCATTAGTAGTCCCACACGACGAAAATACTAAAGAAAAGTGGAAATTTTTGGTCAAGTGTTGAATGTACGGGTAAAGTTGTGCGAGTTATCAACATAGATTCGAATTAACTAAGGGGGGTCAATTTGATTATTGGCACAATTCATATAGTAATTCCTTGTTAATATTACTTGGAAATTAAGCTAACATATATAATTTGAAATCGATAATTTTGACCAAAGTAATAAAGTTTCGGAAATCGCGATAATTAATTTAAAATCATTTTGTCGTCCTACTGTTATGTAATATATAATTTGTAATCCGACAATCATATTATACAAAGTGTAATTTATGTCTTGGCCATTTAAAATGTTTTTTTGACTAAATTTTTCGATAATAACTTCATGGTTCGGTACAAACAAAAGGATGTCTCATAAGACAGTCACACGGGATCAATTTCATGAGACGAATTTTTTATTTGGGTCACACATGAAAAAAATTATTTTTAATATAAAAAAATATTATTTTTTTTATTGTAAACATGAATATAGTTGATCAGTCAAACAAAAAAAGTCACGGAACAACATAAAATTGAAAAGAATCTTATACATTTAAGACGGATGAAATATTATTAGAACATATATTATATACCAAAATAAAATAGAAAATGGATGATGATCGCTTATTTTTTAAAAAGAAAAAAAATATTTTATTTTCAAACTCTGATATTGAGGTTTTGGCCTTGTAATGAACTGGACTAAAAAAGGATGTCCCGTCCCTTTGTCAAGCTAAGAAATAGACATTTAATATATATTTTATTAAAACTACATTAATAAAACCCAATAAGAAATAGTAAAATATGGCTAAAAGAACAGAATTGTACTTTAATTAATATACTTTAACAATAAATTGTTGAGTCTAAGGTCAACGAAATCGACCAAAGAAAAATGGTCATTACTGCTGACGGATATGTATTTGGATCTTAAATAATTTATAATTAAAGAATTTGGGATTAAGATTGATAGAATACATGTTTGCATCGTTTTTTTAGTTATATTTATTTAAATATTATTTCATTCGATTTTCATTTAGTTTTTTTTTAAAAAAAACGATCGAAAGATAACATTCAAGTCACTGTATCATTTGAGATTAAGACGTTAAAGGGAAAATGTAATGTATCATTTTCCTAGTTAGTCAGACAAATATTATTTTTTGGATTTTCTTCTCTCTACTTTGGTTCCCTTGATTGTAAGAAAATATTAAAAATTTGAAATTATAGATTTTAAACAAAGGCCAAGGAAAAATAGAATACGGTTAAACCGCCGTATTAATTTCACGCCGAAATTCATGAATTGGTCGTATTATAATTTTCCTAACATTGGCTTTGCGCATGGGCATGCATATTTATGAAGGTTGGCCAAATAAGAAATTACTTTTACTAGTATAATATAATATAATATAATATAATAATTATGTACAAAATATATAAACTTGTTTGTTTTTTCACACAGATTTAAAAAATCAGTAGAAAAATAATTTTTTATTTAATTTATTTAAAAAATATTACATGATTTCCTTAATTTTTAATAGGTATACGGGTAAAAAAAAATATGAAAAAAATGCTAGTAAATATAGAAAATGAACTATATATTTGAGACAATTTAAAAAGAAAATAAAAAATATATAATTGAGTTCAGTGATTAATATATAATATTATATTATATTGTATTATACTAACCGCGCGCATGCACATGTGTTGCATGTATAAAATAATATACAGATAAAATGTATGGCAAATACATATTATTATTAGTATATTTAGAATTTTAAAGTATTTCGATTTAAATGTGGTAAAATATTAAAGAACAATTACCAGAACATTATATATTTTACCACAAATTGTGTGACAGTACATATAAAATTAATCATTTCGGTAATGAAAACACAGTGTTCATTTAAAATATTAACAAAATCATTATATATATTAAAAATATAATAAAATCATGTAATTAGTTTGATAAGATAGATTTTTTATAGACAAATTCAAAATTATATCATTTCTATTTAATATAGAGTGCTCCTGTTTTAATATAGTAAAATATTATAAAAGTTAAAAGTTAACATAACTACATTAAATAAAAAACAAAAATTTGTGTGAGACGGTCTCACGGGTCGTATTTTGTGAGACAGATCTCTTATTTGGGTCATTCATGAAAAAATATTATTTTTTATGCTAAAAGTATTACTTTTTATTGTGAATATCGGTAAGGTTGACTCGTCTCACAGATAAAGATTCGTGAGACCGTCTCACAAGAGACCTACTCTAAATAAAAACAGAGTCAACTGATTAAAGTTTTGCCGATTTACCAAAAATCCTAACTATCTATGATAAATTGATAATGCAATTCAAAAATTTTAATAATATATTATTTTAAATATCACGTTTCAAGCGTTCTCCTATATTTATTACCTCGGCTGACCAATGCAACCGTGGATATTAGTTAGGACGTTTAGTATTGACTATTGAGTTTGCTTTTATAGATCCTCCGTAATCCAACACGCGTTCCTCCATCTTTACCACTTTTACAACAACAAAATCTGCTTTTTCTTTATTTGTTTTTTAACACTGAAGTTTGTTTGTTTTCTTTTAAAAATTTCAAAAGACACGTCTGAATAAATAGATTGGGCATTTTAATTTCTGAAACTCCCGCTACATTTATTTTCAAAAACGATATTCGTTTGCTAAAATGCAACTATTTTTAAAATTTGAGGTAATTTTTTTTAAATACACAGAGAGTAAGTATTTTTTTTTATTTCTCAGATGGTATAAATGTGGGTCGGAAAATGGGCCCATTATTTTGTGGGCTCCATCATTTGGACAACACAATATAATTTGTCAGAAACATTGGTAAACATAATGGGCCAACTATAATTCTGGACTCTATAAATGAGGCAAAGATTTCTGGGCCTTAACAATTGCCGGGCCCGTAGTACTTACTGTTGGAAAAAGTCAATTTCCGTTGCCGGGACTTGAACCCGGGTCTCTCGGGTGAGAGCCGAGTATCCTAACCAACTAGACTACAACGGAGTTGTGACTTTGATTTACTTACACTAAATTATCTTTCCTATGTATAAAATTTAAACATGCCAAGTGAGAGTTTCGAGTCTATGTTTTAAAAATAATATCGATCTCTTCAAGTTCAATGTGCACCACCGGTGAAAAATACAGCTACTTCTCTAGAATTTTGTTACCAGCCTCAAATTTTCCCGTAATTTGTTATGTACGAGGATTAGCATCGCTTGCGAATGTACTTCTTGTTGGAAAATCTCTTTCAACTCAGGCAATTACGCAAATAGTTTTCGGACACCATTTGAAATGAATGTTTGACCAATATCATTTTCAATTTGTTGGATCTTCTGTCAAGAAATATTGTAATATAATAACCTCAACTGCTTTCTTAGTGCTCNTATATTAAAATTGTGGTTGAAATCCACATAAACACATCCATGTCCACTGATGTCCTTTTGGTTCTTGTATGACTTTTTTGTGGAGATTGAGAGCCTGAATGTCAAGAAGAAATATGTATGCGTGTCTCAAAAGTCTCTTCTCGTGTCTCAAAAGTTAAAGTTAAGACAACGTATGCATATTCCGTCCAAAATTGAAGTTAACTGTAGGATGCTCAATTTTGTTTTCTCTTCTTTATTTGTTTTGTATGGGTTATTATACGATTTGATTTGTCTGACTTCAAATCTTTGTTACATTCTCTCACTTGACCCATATATAATTCGACATTCCCATAGGAGAAAACAAAATACATGAATCATGAAGATAAGTTTTCTAGAATCGAGTATTATCTTCTATGTACCACAATACACTATATCTCTCAAAACTATATAACTTGATGAATAAACCCTATGTTTATTAGATGTTTAACTTTATTGATATTTTCTCATGATAACTGAATATGTACATAATTGAATATGAGAAATATCATATCTGAATGAATTTCATAAATCAAAGCTAAATGTTTATACCATGAAATCTTTTAGGAATTAAATCTATCATTAATTACTATATGATCCTTAAACATCTTAATTTACAAGCATTTAGGTCAAGGATCATCAATTAAGTGATAACATGTTCAATGACCACTTTATTTTGCTTAACACGTTCTTCAATGACTAAAATATTTTATGTCGACATACTTAATTCGACTGTCGTGTTAGTCACAAAAACTACAACTGAATTGTTGTAATATAATCTTAATGGTTTAGACGTAAATTCATAATTCTAAGCCCAAATGAAACTCCTTAAAATACAACATATAATAGTGCTTCAAAATAAATGATGCATTTAGACTCTATAGTGGAAGTGATTAATTCGTCTATACACATGCATGTAAAACTTTAGTACGATGAAGATACCTCATAAAAAAATCTATGCTTTCTAGTGGTCAATATTTATATTACTCTAATAATTTCCCTAAAAATTCTTTTTCCACTAACTTTCTGGTATTCATAATGGCTCACAATGTTATCAACAAAACTCAATGGAGATAACATTACGAAACCTAAATAACACTGATGTGAGGCTTGCTACAATATATAATTTAGGTGTTTGTGATTGTATGAACACTATCTTATTATTCGGTTGAACCCCCAATCCCAGCAGAAATATTGATCTTTTTATGAAACTATTAAATTTTTCTCACTTTTCATAAAGGTAATAACATTATTAATGAAAAGTGGTTCATCTTTATTGATAGTAAATTAGTGTTCATTAAGCCTATATGAAAAATAATCTTCCATTTCCACACCTTATAGTTATAACTTTGAATCTCGGGAATTAATATCAGAATAATTAACATAACAATATGTTGAAAAATTAATTAATACATGCTAATGTTATCAAATGAAGCAATAAATCATATTTCATGTTTTACTAATGTAAATCATGATATAATATGAATCACTGACATAAAAATTGTTTGTGAGCTAAATTTTTAATTCAATTAGATTCACAAACTTAATGATATAACTATTAAATTATATTTCATTATTCATCATGGTGGGTAAATTAAGAAAATAATTCAATATTGTATCTTAATTAATTACATTTAACATAATAAAATTTCATGTGGATAAATTTCACTATCCAAACATAATTAATTACAATTTACATTTCTTATAACCAAATGTGATCCTCATAATTTATTTGTATTTTTAATTTTATCAAAGATGTTACGACTATTCTTCAATTAATTAAAATCATACGAATCACTAAGATCTTGATTTCTTTATGCATAAATATATATTCTTCATAATTATTCATGTCCAAGTATTATCAAAATGATGGATAATTTTATGTCATTTATGTTTGTTACAACTAAATGTGATTAAAAAATTAATTTATCAATTAAAGATGTTGAGGCTATTCTTTCATAAATTAAAATTATACGAATCACCAAGACATTAAATCACAAATATTTAAATATTAAAGCTCTTAATAAATGTTTATCATGTTCATCCCCAACCCACTTAATATATAATATTGCATAAGTAAAAGAGCTGTGACTAAACCTTAATTATTTAAAATCACACAGTTTATTAGACATAGATTTTGGTGTTACTTAATAAATTTCATTCATGTGATCCAACTCCACTTAGTGTATAATTTTGCAAAATTAAGGGTGTTGTGGCTAAAACTTAATTATTTAAAATTATACGGTTAAGTGGACGGACAAATTTTGACTTTACTTAATGCTTTATATTATTTAATGTCACAATAAACACTTTCCAAAAGTGATCCAAGAAATATAAGTAAGTTGAGGCCATTTAAATACCTAAATTCGATACAGAGCAACTATAATGTTTCGAAATCTCGTACTATTTTCCATCAAACATGCTGCATATAATTTAAGTTGGTTGAATGTCATTTTTTAAACCAATTCTTCATCTAAATGAGATTGAAGGTTTCGCCTGGTCTCTAAATCAAATACATATATGCAAAAATTCACCATCTTCTACCTTTAGCATGGGCGGAGCTATATGTGGGGCTGGGTTGGCCTCCAACCCCACCTAATTTTTTTAAAAAAATTTAATATGTTTTATTTTAAAAATTTTGTAGATTAGCCCCCAGGCTCAATCTGTTCTTGTTGTTACTCTTTCACTTGTCTTGCTACGTCATATCTATTCTTCTCTCTCAAGCTATCACAATTTTCATTACTTCAAATGACCGTAACTTCATCATCGATCGTCAGTTTTCAAAATCGATCGTAGATTCGGAAAACCCACGGCATAAGCTTTCTTTTAATAGAGATAAATAGAGTCTAGAAGATAAGTAGACTCTAGAGTCTAGAAGATAAGTAGAGTCTCCAACCCAAAGATCTTTATTCCACGTTAGACTTTATTCAATTGGATTCTTGAACTTTTCCTGAGTCCCATATGGCATATTTACCTGATTTCAACCTTTCAGGATGCCGGTTTGGTTCCTATAGTCGAGCCCGAGATACAACTTGATGGAGATCACGGGATCGAAAGAACATTTGAAGTTGCCTTAAGAGTGTGGGCCGAGGTGTTCTTCCACCTCGCCGAGAACAATGTCTTGTTTGAAGGCATTCTTTTGAAGCCTAGTATATGGTTACTCCCGGAGCCGAAAGTAAGTACACTCTAAAACTCTTGAAAAGAAGAGTCCCTCCTGCTGTCCCAGGAATCATGGCAAGTACTCTAAAATTCTATATCCATCTAGTATTAGTAGTAAGATCCTTGAGACATACAATCTCATCTCGGATTGTGGGAGACATAAGAATAGACCCTTCTAGCAATCTGTGTTAACTGTTCTCGTAAAGTAAGTTGAATATGAAATAGTATATATGAAATCCCGTTGCATGGACTAATGTAGAGGAATATAGTTCACTGAATGAAATGTGTATTCTCGTGGACAGTTTTTGTCTGGCGGGCAATCAGAAGTGGAGGCGACACTTAACTTGAACGCAATGAACCAAGGTCCTAACCCGTGGCACGTGTCGTTCTCATATGCACGAGCCCTTCAAAATACATGCCTGAAGACATGGGGAGGAAGGCCTATGAATGTGAAGGCGGCGCAGGACACGTTACTTGTTAGAGCAAAGGCTAATTCTCTGGCTCAGCTTGGCAAATACACCGCCGAAGGAGAGTCGGAGGAAGCCAGGACAGGAATGTTTGTTAAGGGTTACAATTACTAAGTTGCCAGAAAAGAACTAAAAATATCTACGAATGTTTTATTGTAGCTTATGATGTGGGAATTATAAACTGAATTGACAGAATTGTGCTTACAGACTTGGCAGCATCAATAAATTGCTTATTTTCTAATTTCCATTATTATTGGATGTTTTTGACATATTTAAAATAAGGAGGACTTAAAATAGCTTTATATCCAAATGATATGAATGAAAAAAAGTAATTATCCCCGGAAAAAAGCTAATATAAATTTAAAATTCGAAAAATAACGTTATTTATAAAATGGAAAACTATTTTTGTTTAATCATGTCCTGGGAACATGATTGGGAAAGAAAGAATTTCTTGTTTCTGGAACTTGCCACTTGACTGTTCAAAGTGTAAAAGCAGGTCAATAAGACCTCCCATTCAAATTCAATTCGACACCACCGGAGGGGATACCTAGTCCCAGTCTCCTAGTGGTGGGATGGTAAAGGCAATGTCCGGCCAACCTCCTGGAGAGAGCGATGTGTACTTCTAAACTAGTTGTTGTACTCTTTGTTAGGATCAAGCACTTACCACTAGGCCAAAAGTTATAGTTCGTGGTAATGATGCAACTCAAATTTTTTAAACCGCACAGCAGCTCAAGTACTACGGTTTGATCGTTCTACTAAACAGAAATAATTATTACACCCAATACCCTTGTCTCACACTTTTTGAATATTTCATTCGTCCATGTTGTCTGAGGTCCAAATTGTTACGATCCTTTTTATTTTATAAATTATTGACGCTTTTGGTCCATAATGTTAATTTATCGTTGAAAAGTAATGGAAAGTGTACCAAAATGGTTCTTGCATCTACCAAATAATACAGATGAAAAAATATGTAATTATCATGTTATGAGAATGACCCAATCGTTTTAGGGAAGTGACACGTGCCCTTTCTAGGTGGTTTTTAACAATAAAATAAAATAATACCGAGATAAAAGGCAAAAAAAAACTCTAAAATTCATAGGTGGATGGATTTGACAGCTATAAACAATAAGGAAGGAAAAAATAATTATCCCATATTTACAGCAATAAGGTGACATGACAAGTTAACAAATTTCTAATTTATAAGCCAATTTTGTAGAATTTCACAAATATTTCTTATCAAATTTCTACAATAATCTCCAAAGAAATATGATTTCAAGATCCAGTCTGTCTTTCACTCTTTCTCCAATATTTATATATGGTTCTTAATACTATATATATATAGCTGTAGGCTGCCTTTCTAGAAATCACACAACTATCCATTTATATAGACATTTGTAGTTCTTTTCAGTTCTAGGAATCATAATTTATAAGTTGAATCCAAATCTGGAAACACCATTTGTTGCTTCATCTACGCATCAGCGGCATTTACTTACGCACACGATTCAATCATCAAAGACGAATATTATACATCACCAGGTGGCTGTACAATTGTTTGAAATTAATGTGATTTGAAGTTGATGCACATTTTAAGTAATGTACACGTAAGTGTAGGAGAAGTAAATGGTCATCTAAACGTCTAAAGATTCCATTATTTGGTAATTTTGTTTATCTTCTCAGACTCTATTTATCTTGTATTATTTGGAAATTTTAAAACATGTACTCTAACAATAACCAGTTTGGAGGTGGAAACAAAGCTTTGTAACATCGAGTTTTTTAAAGTAGCTCGATCCTTTTTCGTTTTCTTGAATGACAACTTGAAGTAATCATGGATCAATCAAATGGCTGTGTTGCAGTACAAGTTTTAAAGCCCATAATGGTGATGATACTGAGCCAAGTAGCTTCCGGGGGTGTCAGTATATTCTACAAACTAGCGGTTTATGATGGGATGAAGATAAAGATTCTAGTCGTTTATCGGCTGGTTTTCGCCACCATTTTCATTGTTCCGGTTGCTTTAATCTTTGAAAGGTGAATATCTTCAATGTTTATGTACCCGAAATCGACCTTAATTGAATCCATGGAAGTGAAATAATAATAAAAATGTTTCTTATATTGCCTGTCAGAACCATTGTTTTAGTTCAAGTTGAGTGTGGTCTTGAATCTTCTTGCTAATTTGCTTCTGCAGGAAAAGAAGACCTAAATTAACTTGGAATGTAGCTTTCCAAGGTTTGGCTTGTGGAACAATTGGGTAAGAATGGTAAATCTCCTGAAAAAATCAAGTATACTTTGGCTTTTTGATCATCTAATTTAGCTGTTTTTATTGACTGTGCTGAGTTTGCCTATGCATGATAATAACCATACAAAAATGTAATCAGATAATGTTTTTTTCTTGTATATATATTTTTTGTTTGTGTTTACAGTGCAGCATTAGGGAGCAATTTATATGCTGAAAGCTTGGTCTTAACATCTGCAACCTATGCAGTAGCTATGTCTAATTTAATTCCGGCTCTAACATTAGTCATGGCTGTTATTTTCAGGTACATTTTCTTTAAACAATGTTCCGAAAATTCCAATATTTTTCACAAAAGATCAACCAAAAAAAAAAAAATGTAACAGCCCAATAGTCCTGATCAACAATTTTTTGTTAATTTTACACAGGTTAGAGAGGTTACATATTCGAGGATCAGCAGGAAAAGCAAAGATTATAGGAACTGCATTAGGCATTGGAGGAGCAATGATTTTAACTCTTTGCAAGGGAAAGGACATCACATTTTGGTCGTCTCACGTTCATTTTCTTCATAATATCGAATCTGCAACAGATCATAAGTTGGGGCAGAATCATGTTTTGGGCTCTTTGTTGGCTCTGTGCAGTTGCATTTCTTATGCATCCTGGTTGATAATTCAGGCAACATTTCACTTTCATCATGTAACGACGTTTATTTGTGTTGATAAGATAGAATCTGGTCTCGGATTGTTATTTATTATTATTATGAGCAGGCAAAAATGAGCAAAATATACCCGAGTTATTCGAGTACTGCTATAACTTGTCTCAGTGGAGCTTTCATATCTGGAATTTATTCCTTGTGCACCGAAAGAAATTGGACGAACTGGAAACTTGGCTGGAACTTCAGACTTCTGGCTGCTGCTTATATGGTAACTATTATAAGACCAGGACAGGTTTTCTCATGGCATTATATTACCTAAATCCATCTGAATGCATCTCTACTGTGAGATTGCGTTTATTTAGTGCTTAAGAGAACCAAATTCGGTTACAGGGTATTATTGGCTCGGGGCTGATGATCGCTGCAGCAGCTTGGGCGACCTCTGTCGCCGGCCCTCTATTTGTATCTTCATTCCAGCCTCTGGCTCTGGTATTTGTCGTGCTTGTAGGATCTCTGGTTCTCAATGAGAAGCTGCATTTGGGAAGGTTTTACATTTAGCCCACCAAATTATTCACAAATTGCTACCTTTTTCGTGTTGGTTGTAACTTAATCTGTTTGTTTAGTATTATAGGATCGGTGCTCATTGTTGTGGGATTGTACTTAGTTCTATGGGGAAAAGCCAAGGAAATGAATGATGCTCCGTTTTGCTCGAAAACGAAAGGGGAACATACGCTGGAATTCGCTTCGCCAGCAGATAGAAATCGAATATCCAGTTCCCGTGACAGAGGGGAAGAAGTATCATTTTCACCTGTTGAAAAAGTATGATCTTCATAATCAAATATAAATCAAATGCAATACTGTATTTTTTCACCAAATCGTGGGATTTCATTCGAATCCCGAATAAACATGAATTTCATTAGGATAATAGTATACTGTTTTTCATCTGTGATCAAAAACAGAATACGAACAAAATTGAAAAATAAGTAAAAATGACACTCATCACACACCAAGATGCAGTTGTTCCTCAAAAGACTAACAACATATGGCCTATATTCTTTCTTCGGCGGATACATTTTCTGTCTTTAAGGGATTTAGATATTTTCCAGTTATCTCAACCGGTTTCTGTTCTATATTAATCGGAACTGCTTTGGATTCTTCACTTTGGTTATCTCCTCTTGCATCATCTGTTTTCATTTCCTCCGAAGTCTTGCACATTAGGCCTTCTGTAATCGGTGTTTTCTCGACTTCTTTCTTCGACATTGGATCATCAACTGGTTGAAGAGATTTTGGGCTTCCATTTTCTTGGCAGTTTCCCTCTACTTGATCCTGACTTTTAACTAGTTTGGATGCTTTGCTTTCTCTTTCGGACGAAACTTTATCTCCTTCATTCTAAACAAGTTTTCAAAATCATATTAGATAACACTCCAGAGTCCAGAGGAAAATATATCTGAAGCACCTGATGACTTCATTGGACTTTTGTTCGGCATTAACTAAAGAAACAGATAAATAAAAAATTACATAATCCGTTCAAGTAGCACAAAAGTTTCACATAAATTGGCTTCCATCGAGCCACAAGAGACATTACCGAACACAAAATGCCACATCTCTCAATGAGTTCATAATGTACAAAAAATGTGCCTCAAATCTAACAGTAAGTAAAATGTATTGTTAACTCATCCTTTTAACTAAATTTTTAGTTTCCCTCAAAGATGGATAAGTTGGAGTCGCCGCATGATCGAATTACGAAACGACCAACTCTAAATTCACTTCAACGCAGCTATGTAATCAGATTCAGTGCGATACATGCACATATACATACATACATGTCTATAAGATTTTTACCTTCACCTCGAGTAAATGGTCAAAGGAAAGGCGATTGGAAGATTCATCCCCGGCAGGCGGGACCATCTGCTGCGGCTGAGGGTTTGCTCCATCCTTCAACACCTGAAACCTGCTGGCACAAGCTCCCATGTTCTATGAGTATAGTACAGCAAAAATGTTCATGAAAGTCGGAAAGTCGGATAGGTGAAATTTATAGAGGGAAATGTCTATGCACGTTCAACCCTTCATTTCCATATTCACTTATTTAATGCATAATTTATTATACTTTTGAAATTATATTTCATTTTATTATTCAAAATTTTATAATAGTAACATAATTAATTCGAATAAGTAAATGGCACAACATAATAGATAAAATTTAAACAAGAAAATAGTCCCCGGAATCTTTATAATATAGTAAACTATAGTATTAGATGTTGCGAGATATGAACATAAACTATGTAGAATCACAGTCCAAAATCCAATCGGTTTATAGAATATGTTGCTTACTGTTTAATATTCTGAAACAAAATGTAACTTGAAAGTTTTTCCATTTTCGTGCTCGCACGATGTGTGTTAGTATTACCGAATAATGTATATGTCAATCTATATATATTGTGTGATCCAACGAAAGACAGCAAAACATGTGTGAGTTGTCCGTATTGTTTAACCTTGTGTGAGTTCAACCCATGATCTTTCTCCGGTCCCCGCTCAAATTACAATTTTGGTTGGGTATATTTGATTATTTACGATCTTAGTCTTACATTATTCCGTTATTTTTGTTTTTCTAAAAAGTTTTAGTCATTTTCCAGTATCTATATGGTGTTGATATGATGATGACGTGTGCGTTCTCGCGATAACAAAATCAATAAAAAAAAATTGTCAAAAATATTACTAAAATTTGCGACTGCACAATCACATTTATGGCGGTGACATTATTTTTTTAGAGAGACGTGAAATTTATGGCTAATATAGTTTAGGTAGAATAAAACTTGGGTTTCTTGCATTTTCCCAAGGTTTCAATGTCCTTTTTGTTTTTGTTTTTCATTTGTTAAAATCTTGTATTTTTGTATGAAATCGGGAAGCATAGAATTAATTTTGGATTAAATAGTTGTTGGTTAGATGGTGTCTCACAAGTTGGCATGATAGGAGACTGGTTTCTTGTGGTTGGTGGCCATAACCCTAAGGAAGTTAGTTGGAATCTTGAGTTCATAGACTCGGTTGTAATTCTTTCATTGTGATCGACTTGTAATTGTAAAATTCTTTATCAATAAAGGAGGTTGTTTTCTTCCCGTGGATATAAGCCGGAAGTTCGAGTTAACCACGTAAATTTTTTTGTTCTTTAGTTCATCGCATGTTTATTTTGATCTTTGCTTGTTCTAATTAAAACCAAAGTGGTAACCCACTCATACAAGATAACAGAGCACTACCAATTAACGTTAAGCACAAAAAATAGTGAAAAATAACATGTGGCTTATCGAAGATGTTTCGATTATTTGTCAGAATATTGTATTTTAACCCCTTTATTTTTAATATATTGTAAATTGGGTTGTCGTCCAATTTATGGAAATCTCCCTTGGTTCTGCACTTCTGCTGATAAAGCCAACTAGAACAAGAAATATCGTCATGTTCGCGAGATTTCTGTCTCAGCAAGAACACAAGAGAAACAAGGATTAGCTTTCATGCATTTAAGCTCGATTGAGACAATTTGCGTTGGGGTGGCTAAGATCAAGGTTATTGATATTCGAGTCATCCGACCTAGATCGACTTATTTTTTTAGGAACCTATAATTTTGAAAAAAAAACTTATTATATAATATTATAAATTGATTCAACATAAATTTATTATTGAGGAGTTTTTTCTCTGCATATCAGAAAAATTTATTTTTTCGGGGCCAAATATAAAATTTTATTATTAATAGGTCTCTTATAAATTATTTTATAAAATTTATTAATCTTCCATCTCTTGATAAATTGTTTTTCTATATAATTTTTTATTTTTTTGGGTTAGTATAAACAAAAAAAAAATCATTTTTATTCTCTAAATTTATTATGTAGTAATGTAAATTGACATAATATAAAACATATTTTCTAACTTATAAGAGTTGTTATGATATTAATGCATGAGGATGATTTATTTTCGGATTTGACATTCTTGAAGTGTTTATTAACAAGATAAGCAAAATCGGCAATTGTTATTGTGAATTATCCGAAGAAAGTGGATGGATGTTTCTCACATGAAAGTGGATGGATGTTTCTCACATGCTCACATTATTCATAAAATCTTGTTGAATATCTTGATTGTAGTAGCAAATGCATAACATAGTTTTTCAAAGTTAAAGATTGAATTGATTGATTTATATTATAAATTGAAAAATAAATTATTGAACAACTTGATTATACAGAATGAATTAATATTTTAATCTAAAACTGTAAAACGAGTTGTTTTTTAGTCATTATTTTGGACTATTTTATATTGTTTGATTTTTTTATTATCTTTAATATATTGATTTAATTCAAAAGATTGTTATAGAACTAAAAGAATATAAATATACGTTATGATTTATACTTTTTTTTAAAGTCAGACTCAAACTAAACAATTGTTAAGATGAACCCTGTATTTACCATTATTCGTTTTGTTATAAAATCGATGAAGAATTAACTTCGATTTTACCCGTTTAGGAATATCTCCACTTGACATTTTAATCAATAACCTATATAAATTTCTTAAAAAATTAGGTAAACACAGACGGTAAAATCAAAATCAAAACGGTAAACAAGTTGTATGACAACACACATGGACAATCTTACTTGTGAAATTATAGGAATAAATCGAAAATTAAAATTTTAATTTATTGTTATTAGCCCACTGTGCTCTAATGTGTATATATTATTAATATTAGTGTACCGATACACGCTCGTACAATATTTTTTATAATTTATTTGATTTATATTTAAATAAAGACAAAAATATAATTATAAGAAATATTGAGTGACTGCAATGTAATTTTGATACCAAAATTAGTTTGTATACGTTGTTTAAACTTAATAAGATAGTAAAATATTATTATTTAATGAGCGATGATCTGTAACCGGTACTCTTTGGTATGCATTGGGTAAATACATTTAAAACGTGCCAATCACGCAAGTGAGATAAACCACAATGAGCAAACTTTGTGTGACATATTCGCTCGAAAAAGTGTTGGCAGGAAGAATTGATCTAACAACAGCTATTATGACTTATAAAATAAGTAAAGATGTCGTAAGAAATTCACAAATATAGTACAATTGTGTTAATATCTTAATTACCTTATATACAAAATACGTAAATATTAAAGTAGTTAAAAATTATAGAATATAAAAAACCAATATATATTATCAACTAAATAATCGCGAAACTCAATAATTTGTAAATGAAATTACTTTTTTTATTAACAAAACTCAATAATTTGTAAATGAAATTACTTTGCGAAACTCAATAATTTGTAAATGAAATTACGTTTTTTTATTAATAAAACTCAATAATTTGTAAATGAAATTACTTTTTTTTAATAATTATTAAAATATATTTGGGATTAATTGTGGAGTATAGGGTTTTACATCAGTCGGAAGGAGAACTCACTAAAACCCCGACTTACCTTCCACCTCCGGAAGGAGGAAGACCTATTTCCACTTCCCATCGGTGGCTTATTGTCAAAATGAAACCCATTTCCCCAAGACCCATACTCAATCTTTCCTTGCTCCTGATACCGAAATCTACCGCTGCCAATTTTGGGATTTCTCAGCAATTCTTGTTTTCCTCGCAGACCCCACAAAATCCCGTCTTTAGCTACCCGCAACGCCGCCATGACGAGGAGAGCAGGAATGTTCGGATATCTGTGTGGTGGGATTTCGAGAACTGCAATTTACCCGGCAACACTAATGTCTTCAAGGTGGCGCAGTGTATTACCAACGCTGTCAGGGCTAATGGGATTAAGGGTTCTCTACAGATTACGGCTTTCGGAGATGTAATGCAGATATCCAGGACTAATCAAGAAGCCCTCTCGTCTACTGGGATCAATCTTACTCACGTTCCTTCAGGTAAACAGTAGTTTTCCCATTTTCAATTTTGTGTGTGTTTTGCTTATGTTTGCTCGTGCATAAAGATTGCTGTTTTGAGTAGTGGTGGGCTGATCTTGGGGAAAGGAATGGACTGATGAATTGAGAAAGTTTTAGGATTTTCACACGTAATGCATAAATGAAGGATTGAATCTTGTTCTTTGTGGCGGGATTATCAATGATTTTCGGAGTTAGGGTGTGGTGAACTTGTTCTTATAATTGGTATTGGTATTCATTTGTTTTTTCCTTGAAAGATTTAGAAATGATGAATTCGTGCTTATAGTTAGTATCAGCATTCATTTGTTTTTTCCCCTCAAATTCTTTGGTGCTGGTAACGGTAGTTTTTCACCTGAGGTCTAACTATCTCAAATTTTTTTTTTGTGGATTCTTTGATTGCAGTTTTGTCTCTGTCCTCTTGTGTTCATGAATTTCTTTTGCGGGTAAAAATTATTGCTTTGAATGGTTGTTTGGTGATAATCCAAGATGGAATCACTTGAGAACATGGTATGATTTTTGCTGTTTATAGAACATTGAAGCTTGAATTTTCAGAAATTGTAGTTTTTGTAGTTATTAATTTTGCAAAAGGGAATTTGTTGAGCCTTCTTTTGCTATGATGACTATTGATTTTTTTATGAGTTTTTTCTATGGGTGGTGGAGGGGTGGAGTACAGAAAACATAACAGATAGCTTTCTCTTATACAGTTGGATTGTAGGAGCTTTAATTTATAGTTATAGTATATTTGATTGTTCATGGTTCTTAAAGATTCGTTCTTATGTAGTTTTTCCTCATTGTACTAGGTGGCAAAAATAGTGCTGATAGATCTCTTCTTGTGGATCTTATGTACTGGGTTTCCCAGAATCCTCCACCAGCACACCTCTTTCTAATATCCGGTGACAGAGATTTTGCTGGAATCTTACATCGACTGAGAATGAGCAATTACAATATCTTATTAGCAAGTCCAGATAGTGCTCCAAGTGTTCTGTGCGGTGCAGCAACCATCATGTGGCAGTGGAGTGATTTGTTGAGGGGAGAGAATCTTACAGGGAAGCACTTTAACCAGCCTCCGGATGGCCCTTATGGTTCTTGGTATGGACATTACAAGGCTCCTCTTGAGGATCCATTTGCAGTCACCGAGCAAAATACTTGTTTGAAATCTGTTGAATTGCCTGAGTCGAGTCCGGAGAAGGTTCGTCCAATTCCAAAAGCAGTTACGAAGTATATTCGTCATGTTTTGACTTCATATCCTGAAGGAATTCATATCTCTCAACTTCGCAATGAATTAGTAAAGAGTAATTTGATAACAGACAAGGGTCTTTATGGATATAAAAAGTTCTCTCATTTTCTTTTAGCCATGCCACATGTTTTAAAGCTTCAGTCTGGAAATGATGGCCTGTTTGTTTTTCGTATTGTTAATCATAAAAGTGAAGATGAATCAGCTCCAACCATAGATATTGAACCAGCAACTAGTGTTGTAGAGTCTGAGATCAACAGTGATCCTAATCTTAATGCTGAGAGAAACTCTAGTGAGCACAAAGCTGAAAAGTCTCCTGTATCTCTTTTAGAATCAAGAGTGTTAGACCATGCGACAAACTTGCAAAAGTCTGAGAAGAAAGAAATAGCTAAAGTTCATGCAACACACTTGCACATTCCCAAAAAAGATGATAAACCAATGGAGTCCACTCCCCCAACATACGTGCAAGGGACACGAGAGCAAGATAAAAAGGTGAAATTGCAGAAGCTACCAAAAAATATCGAGGTAGCTTCTCAAAAAGATTGTAGGGGAAGAAACGAGGATCAGCTGCATGAGATCAGTGAGCATAGCTCCTCTACTGAATCTGGGATCTCCAGAAAGGTATGGAAGACATGGTTTGTGCATAGTGAAACAATTCAAAATGAGAAGAATTGCAATAAGGTGGATGAAACACCGACTGAAAAGGACCCGGTGGCAAGCAAATCCGCTGTAACAGCAAGTCCAGCTTTGTTTTCTCCTTCAAGTCACGAGGCTCTTATTAATGGTAAAGCCCTGAGAAGTTCAGCTGTTGCCACTTATCGATCCAGCCAAGAAGTCGGCCTTTTTTATCAGATTGCGAGCTGGTGTAAATTTTGGGGTTCCCAAAAGTCTAGTGATATAACTGAACTTAATTGTGAAAAAGTGGATCGAACAAAAACTAATTTTGTGCAGCCTGATATTTTTGCGAAAGAATCCTTTTGGAGTGAAATAGAGTCATTTGTTGATACATCGGAGGGTTCAACTCTTATCTCTCAGTCTAGGACCAGGTGCATGTTTTCTCGTTTTTATCATTCCTATTTCCAGTTATTTACTGTTTGTTATTCAGTAGAGCTTTCCTTGTATCATGTGTCAAATAGAGCTGTAAAAGAAATACAATATGGTTGGTATTTCATCTGGACCTTACGTTATTATAACAGTGTGACTGTTTGCCTAACAGATACCACAAACCCATGTACAAATGATGGATATATTTGCCTGAACAATTGTAGTAGATTTTAAATTCACCAGCATTGGTATCATTTTAAATTTAAGCTTCAAATCTTTTCACAAAACAAATCTCTCCATAAATCAAATCCTTCAATTCAAATTCAGTGTGTTTCAATCTAACGCACGCATCTAACAAACATCTAGCCGCAGAGCTTGTTCTGGAAACTATTTGGTTCTGTTGGTACTTCCTATTTGAAGAAGAAATTCTCCTATTTGAAAAGGTTTTGTGTTTGCTATCTTGTACAAATGAACAGAATTCAGCATTTTTCGTTTCCTATCCAAAAAAATAAAATAAAAAAATCTGCATTTTCAACCATACGAGTGAAGTTGTTCTGGTTTAACAAAAAATTTATAGTGCCTCTACCTTGTCCTGGACTTCTGATGTTCCGATCGTTTAAAAATACATATGCCTCTGGCTAGTCCAGGAAATTTGTCTCTTAATATCAAATGCAAGCATCCTGAAGTAGAAAGAAGTTTATTCCAAGAAAGTGTTTAAATTGCTGGAAGTTCATTCGTAATGTTCTGGGTTACTTCCTCATGAATCTTTATATTAAAGGAAGTTTTTATTTGTTTGTCTGCTAAATTTATGACTCGAGCTGTTGAAGCTTCTTTGTATGTTAACTTTCATTATTGTCATTATTAATGACCTGATTACGTAAGGTTTATTGGACAATTTGATATTGACGTGTTGAATATTTATAGAACACATATTTTCAATTTAATGGTTCTCCTGTAAACTCATGTCTCGCTTTCATGCAACTCTGTTTCGGATCAGGGAGCATCTGGCACAAAATTTACAAGAGCAAGGACCTTCAGTTCTGAGATCCCTTACTGAAGGCAATCTTATTCACCTTGTCCACTTGCTGATTTCTGATAAGAAATGGGTTGAGGAATGCGACTCTCCGGTTTTTCCATTCAAACTCACTCGGCCGGTGGGAAAAGATATGCACGGTAATCATCCTTTGAGTTCCAATGGGTTGAGCCTAATGTTCGCAGTCAAACAGCCAAGTTTACGAGAACTTGGGGACGGAAAGCACCAAAAGCCTCCTCATACTGGAGTTACTCAAACTTCAGGTCACCAAGGCTTCTCTATCAAGCCCAGGAACGAGATATTGGTTGACTGTCGAAAGCTTGTGGATCAACTCGTGAAGGAAAATCCTGAAGGGTTTAACATGGGATCCTTCAGGAAACTGTTTCTTGAAAAATATGGCTATGGTCTTGACTTAAAGAAGCTTGGCTATAAAAAGATTGCTAATCTTTTTGAGACTATGCCTGGTGTGAGAATTGAGTCTTATTTAATCATTCCTGTTAAATCAGATAATAATCATGGTCATCGAATTACAGATCTACCTTTTCAAGAGAACAAAATTGATCCGGTGGCTGATTCAGATGGTGAATCCAATGATAGTGATTCTTGGGACGAGCTTGGTCCCATCAATCATACCAGCTCCAAGAAAGAAGCAATGGATTCTCTGTTTACTAGGAAAGACCCAATGAAACAAAGGGAGTCGAGTCGTCCTCACTACGAACCTTTAAAAGATGATGATTTTTCTGATTCAGATGAGGAGACACCCGTCAAATCAGAAAGTGAAGGCAAGCATAAAGTGAGTCCGGAGGAGAGCTCTTTATTGCAAATTCTCGAGTCATGGTACAGTGGCAAAGAAAGTGATAGCAGGAAAGACGAATTGATTAACAGTGTAAAAGAGGGCGATAGCGAGAGCGATGAATCTGTAAACATCAGCAATGCAGCAGATAGTTCGAAAAATATTTTTGAGCCGGGTACACTAGCTAGCCTCAGCAGGAGCACGGATCCTGCACTGGCAAAACATTCTAGAAAACTGAAGCCGAGCAAAAACTATTCATTTGTCTTGGAACAACCAGTCGATAGCAAGGACAGACTAGTTGATGATTTGTTAGGTAGTTTGAAGAAGGCTGCTCGTGAGCCCTGCTGATCTTGGAACTCGGATTTCATCGTAGGAGCTTGAATTTTTTGACTGGTACGCTAGCCATGCCAACAATTTTTGGATGGTCACATATATGGTACGAGGAACGTGTCTTTACTAGACTTAGTCATTTATTATCGGTTCATTTCGTGTTTGATTACTTGGTTTTTCCAGAGCGTTCTTTGTGATTCCATGTTACGTTGATAAAAACTGGTAATTTTTGGAACGCCAGAGCACAAGTAATAGTCTGGTTTCAGTTGAGGTGGCCTTGTTCACTTCAAAGGGGATACGTGACCTATGTAAACATGATTGTATCGAACTCATGATGTTATACAATCACGACCACTTATGCATGCATGATACATACTTGACTACATCGACATGCATTTGTGATCAATGTGGGGAATTCGTCGCGCGGAAACAGAATGACAATGATGCCATTCATAGCATGTTTGAGATCAAATTATAAAGGTTATTGAGCTATTATCTATAGAAATAAACCGAATTCTAAGATGGCGTGCCCTGTGTTTTAACCTTTAATTTTCATTAATTCCCAGAATCCCAACAAGAAATTTTGATCCTTATATTATATATCCAAGTAGACATGATCATATGGCTTATGCATCGAACTCATTATTATTTATTAAACGAAACCATAAAACACGCCCATTCATGTTATTGCATAGCTTCAATGACCCTTTGGTGGTGAACGAGGCAGAGTCTCGGCGGAACCTGAGTCATCACCGATGGAGCCTGAGTCATCGCTTGCATCACAGTAGCCGCGCAAAATGTCACCTTCTTCAGTTGTGTAGCCAAGGGAACCGAGCATATTCGGCCAACAGTCGTGCTGGATGGTCTTTATGGCCGCGCAACATCCTGGCCCCAGGTAGGTCTCACCATTCAGAAAAAACATCACGACCTCGCTAGTGCATGATTGTAGTTGGAACAAAGAGTCGAAACAACCCGATGACTCTCCCGCCTCGTCTAACCCGTGGACTGGTTTTGCAACGAGTATGCGTCCCTCAACAGCGCTTGTAGCTAAGAAGCATAGTAGCATTGATGTTAAGAGTACGTTGAGGGTGGAATCCATTGCTTCAAGTGTGTTTCTGCGTGGGATATGAGTTGGAAGTTTGTGTTACCTTCGTTGTATTTATAGTATAATTTTGTGCGCTTGGGGAGATGAAGGGACGAATTAATTGACGAGAAAGCTAAAAGATGGTTTATCAATTATTATGTAATGATGAAGGAATGTGGAAAATCAATAAGTTACTTTTGTGTTATTGCTATTAAATTAAATACTCATATGGTGTGTGTGTGTGTGTGTGTGTGTGTGTCTATATATATATATATATATATACACACACACACACAAGAGTAATGAAGAGGCGGCCGTTAGGAAAGTTTCAAGTGGATTTAAAAAAATATTTTAGTAGTATATTGTGTAAATACAACTTACGGTTGATTTTATTTAAGGATTCGGGAAAATAACATAAAATAAATTGCAAATAAAATAAATAAGTGAGTTAAAAATATCTGATTTGACACATTGTTTCCAAATCTCTTATAGAAATTTTGTACATTTTTTTTTATATTGAAGTATTGATTATACATTATAAATCTCGTTGTTGTAATTGATAGTTGAATTCTCCTCACATGTCGTTTATGGATAAAGAAAGTTTGAGAAATTATTGCTAGAAAATTAAAATATTAATGCAGTTTATTTTTTTTAATCTAACATTTAACATTTAAAGACGGAAAAAACTCAAACGAGCCTAAAAAAAAAAAAAACAGTGAGGGTTATCATACTCTAACATCATCGTCACTTGTCCAAATATATGGGGTTCATGTTTAACTCACATAAAAGTAAATTATGGATCAATGATGATTAATAGATTTACTCGAGAATAATTCGTTACCTTAAACAAAAGAATTAAATGTAGCATGATCAATCGTTTTATCTTTTATTTGCTAAAATTTTATTATTATTATGCTAAAAAAATCCATTATTTGAAAGAAAAATGCATATCCAAATTCTTGGATCCGAACTACAATAATGAGCGACACGGCACCTCTTGGAATGCGTAAATACATTAGATTCCAATATTATAGACTATAGAGTAACATTTTTAACTTTCAAGTATACCAAATTTTTGTAGTAAATGTTATGTTAGAGCTTTTATTTCTTTATATTTTATGCTCACAAAAATACGGATATTATCGAGATCAGGTCTTTTGGGAAAAAAAAATGGGTATGTTTTTTCCTCAAAAAATACAGTTTCATGCATAATAATATAATATAAAAATTTTTTATATCTAAATAGTTTATAACATTATAAACATATTTTTTGTACATTCTGTCTATATTTTAAACTTATTTTCATCGCGTGGGCAAATAAAATTACAGTTTCATACTTATCATACAATTACTTATATAAAAATTCAAATTAATTTTTTTTTTAAAAAAGAAACTATATTTTCATAGAACGCTATAAGACTTGGCATTAAAAATTTAAAACATCATCATTACTACAATTCTAGAACCCATTGAAAGTTGAAACTAAGCCAAAATAAAATACCAATGCTGCTTCTACGTACTTGGACGTGGTACATAATTTCTTAGAAAACCCAAAACAAGAAAGATTTGCGTGAAAAAATTCATGCAAATTACGATATTATTAAACCAAGTGCGTACTACTCTACAGCACTCTCATATCTTCTCAACTAATAGTCATCTCCGCCTTGCACCGCCGGCATAGGCTGCCCTACCGGGCTCGAAAATGGTGCGAAGCTTGCAGTAGTCGAGGCAGAGGCAGATGCATCGCAGTAGCCTCGCAGAATGTAAGCCTGATCCAGTGTGATTCCAAGGGTGCTCAGTAAAGCAGGCCAGCACTGATGTGTGATCAAAGTTATGGCTTGGCAACACTGTCTGCTTATATCGATGGATCCGTTGGCGAAATACGCGAAGATATCATCGGAACATGACCTGATTTTGTAGAGGGCGTTCAAACAATCCATCGTGTTGCCTGCAACTTCAAGTCCTCCGGAGAAACTGAAACTCGCCATCGGATGCAGGTGGTTCCTAGCCGATACGTCCTTGTACACCAAACAAGCCATTGTAAGGAAGAGAAATAAGCCCTTGGAAGACATATTGTGTATGTTGAAGATCTTATTATACGTAATATTCTATATTATTTCATTAATTGACAGGAAATTTATCAATTTATGATTTTGAAATGTGAAAATGAAGCGTGTATTTATAGAGGACAATGAGGTAGAAGAAAGGACAAGGGAATGGAGATTTAATGGCATGAAGTTAATTTGCGTATTATTTCAGAATTCAAGACGCATGTCCAAAGTGAAATGGTTCATATTCCATAACTCATTATTTGTTTCGAATTACTAATTTGTGTGTTTTGATATATAATATATAATATATATTATATATTATACACACACAAGTTAACTAATGAGTTTTTTGCATTCACTCTCCCTATCACTTGCATATTATAATTTTTGTAATTCATAAAAGATGTAAACGTCCACTATAATAAATGTAGGGAAATTGAATGAAAAAATTCCGTTAATTAATCCACCAATGTCGAAATAAAGGATTGGGCAGTCGGTCGTTTTTATTTTCGATTTTAGAATAAATAATTTAATATCCAAACCCTTTTATAACTTCGGTTCGATTCGGTTTTATATTAAAACAGTTCGGTTTGGACAAATATTTATATTAGTAATTAAAATATAACATTTTGTATTTTTATTTAATTTTTTTTATAAAAACTTTTAAATATAGAATCTAAATGAATTAAACAGATAATCATCAATTTTTTTTAAAAAAATTAATTATTACAATAAGAATAATTTTATAAAATATATAATCTAAATAAAATATCAACCTAATTAAACTTCGATTTCTTCATTTTTATCCAAGATAAAAAAAAAAATCGGTTTTTAGTGCGGTTCATATTCTTATTTCTTTTTTGTTTGGATTTCCATTTTTTCAATTTAAACAAAAGTTTGAACACCCCTAACCTCTACAAATGTGGGATCGTTGACAAGAAATAGCTAGCTAGCTAGGTAGGGAATGGGAATGCCAATGGAAATCGACACAAATAACAGAACATCCCACACGATGACTCAAGATTGATGCATTAATTCTTGAATTTCCATGCAACACATATTATATTATTTTGGAAAGTTTCGCTTTTGAATGTATATTAATTAATATTGGGGATGAATGAATGTTCGGAAAACCAAGAATTTGCATATTTTTTTGTATGAAGAGAGCAATGGGCTGGGATTGTAATAGTCAAAAGTTAATTAATTCCATCGAATCAGAAGCTACTCTCCTAAGTTCCAAAATTTTCTGATATAGGAAGGAATAATTTATAGTTAAAGGTTATCATCGATTTTATATACTAAAACAACTTATTTCTTTTGATCATCTACAAAATACTCAGGTATATTCAGTGGCGGAGCCACAGTGATTGACACCCGGTGGCCCAATTTTTTTAAAAAAAATTTATATGTAAATTTTGCATAATTTTTGGATTAATATGATATTAGCACAGGTAGATCAATTTAAAATATTAAAAGATTTTAGAGTTTAAAATTATAGCCCCGGATAGAGCCATATTGAGCCATATTCCTGGCTCCGCCACTGGGTATATTGAAGGTAAACTTCATCCTAGAAAAGATTTAGTTGGAAAAAGTCTTTTAGTGTCCTGATCTTACTACTTTCTTCATGTTTTTCCAGACCACAATGATCTGGAAAGTTGTCACAACACATTTTAAATCAACTAAGCAATTTCTTACAAAACTTCAGACATCACCAACATTACACATGGAGTCTTGCATCAAACTATCGAGCATGTCCCAAAGACAGTTATCCTCTCCAAAGGATTGATTAGTTGGTCGACTCCACGATCGACTACAAATTGTTATCCATTTCGGATGCACATATCAATGGTATCGTCGCCCCCTTTGGTTTAAAAAATTGTAGACTAGACAATTGCTACTATTTGTATTGCTATATAATTAATTATAGGAAGTATTAAAATGCCACACAATTTAGAATTGGTGTGTGAATCATATGTAAGGGAAAATTCTTCGATCTTATTCTTTATGAAGGAAAAATATATTATATTAATCTTGACTTAGTCTTAGTCTTGGTCTTGCATTGAAAGCCCACAAAAACTGGCTTTAGATATAATCATATTATTAATAAATACATCGTGTCCAAAATTCAACGAAATTCAAGCCCATTGACACTAATATTCGAGAACATTTCCAACTTATATTTAATTTATTTGTTCTCTTTCAATTGGAAAATCATTAATTATTATATGCTTACGAATAATTTTTTTCATCAATTTCATCGCTCGTTTTGGAAATAAAAACTCAATGATTGATGATTGTTGTAAGTATACAATTACTTTAAAGGGTAAATGAAAATTCCAAAAAAATCATGTAAATTGACCCTTTATAGAATTTTAGTCATCTAATTAGCAATATAACACATTGCCTCTTTTTTTTTTCTCCTCTCTTTTAGTCTTTTTTTTTTTTTGGTCGAAGTGCTGCTAGAGACTTGAAAATTGCTAACATTCTCTGGATATTACTGACATAACATCGGATATTGCTATTTTTTATTCATAGTTATAACATTTATTGGACTAGTTAGATATATATTTCATATAAATTTGATATAACACGACACTAAAATTAATTATTCTAAAATATTTTTTATAATATAGTATAAATCAGATTTATGAATATTATATTTCTTTGGATTGTGAGATTTTTATTCTTAATTATATATATTTCTTATCGAAAGTTAGAAAGATATATAATGTCAGGTCCAATAATTAAGTTATTAACTAAATGTTGGCCGAGTCAACACACGACTTCAGAAAGAAGACATCAGCTAAGCTTCGACTCCAAAAACATTATTTAATTTACGGTCAAGAATTGTCACAACTAATTTATAAATATATTTGCACGGAAAACATTAACGTAATTTTAATATACACAAAACTTCAAAAATACGATCTTACATGTCAATTTTGTGATATAAAACTCCAACACGAATCGATTCATTAAAAATATTATTTTTTATACTAAAAATATTACTATTCACTTTAAGTATGGATTGGATTGACCCGTCTCACAGAAATAGATCTGAAAAACCGTATCAAATGAGACATCCTAATATATTAAAAGGTAAAATTTCGAAATTATTTTTTTTATAGGAGGAAATTGCATGCATTGCTCTGTTGCTTGTATACATGTATATACATAGGCGACATTTTAAAAAAATATGTCATGTAAGTTGCCTGTGTAGTATTTTGGTTCTTTATTCGTCAAATTTTGATCTTATTGCGATAAGAATAAATAAATTTTTTTGGTCCACTAATTTATTCAATTTTTGATTTTGGTCCAATAAAGTTTTCAAGATTTTGTTTTGATACACAAACTTTTTATTTTAAACTATTCTAATTCAGTTGTTGATATCACTCTAACAAGTCAACAATATTTCAATTCGAATTTAGCATTTTTCGATGTCATGTCAGCATTGTCCAATATCACATCAATAATTGGACCAACATAGTCGAAAATTAAATTTAATATACTAAAATTAAATTTGAAAACGTTGTAGACAAAAACTCGAAATTTAACAAGTTAGTGAATCAAAAAAACTATTTTTCATATATATATATATATATATATATATTACATTCAATCAAATTTTTGCTGATTATCTAAACTTTGGTCGAAAATCGATAATGTTCAATGTCATATCAATACTGAGCCAAATGTTTATTTATTTTATTTAATAAAAACTCTCTTCTATTATTATATTATTGACATAATAAATTATGAAGACATTTGAAAAGTAAATATGAACCATAGCAAATTGTTATTATTCTATAACGATTATACGGAGATTGGTGAAATGGTAGGTACGAAGAGTCATCTATATCATTGACGACAAAAAAGGTGTTGGTATATACTCTATATATTTAAAAATAGATTTGATATTTAAGTAAGGATAATTGCATACAATATCCACATAAAATCTCGAGATTTCTAAAAATCCTTCGGTATAATAATGATATATCAAATTTGATTGTTTTCGAATTTTGAGCACATATATCCTAATTGAAAACACATAGAAAGAAAAGTACGTTCAAAATTTTGAAAAACGAAAGGTATCATGTTTGCAATTAACGGATAAAATGTTATTTATATTCAATATTTAGAATTTTAAAACAAATAATTTGACTCTCTCGTCATTCTCCAAACACCACCATTTTGGAAATTGTTGTGAACCTTCAATTTCCAAAATTAATTAGTCTTTTTGTTTTAAAAATAAATAAATAAAAATAAACATAAGATTTGACGAGGCTCTGAGCACATAAATGCACACAGAAACACGTACTCAGAGGTGCAACTCTCTCTCACAGATTTCCTGTAATCTGTTCATATAATTTCAATGGCTCAACATTCGCCATCATCTTCTTCAACAGAAGCTTACCGCAAAGACGAGAGTCGAAATGGATCGCCGGAGTCGAAGATGTCGCCGACTGTTTCAAGGCAGCTCATAATGATCTTCGGAGACTATGAAGATGATAATGACAATACTAGAAATACTGATCGGTTCTCCCGGACCTCCATGAAAAGGAATAAAAAAGGCGCATCTTCTGCTGCCGATCTTGGAAATGGTTTCGTCGATATATTTGGAGAGATCAAAAACATCAAGAAAAGAAGGTATAGAACTATTCAGAGTCTCTACATGGTTACAAAGCCAGTAGACTGAATTCTATGGAATATATTTATCTGTAATATGTGCGATCATTGCCATGATCGGAGACTCAATGCTGGAAATTGGATATATGTTTTAAGGGAATACTGATGCAAATGTTTTTCTATATATATATATACTTGAAGTTCCTTCTTTTACGGTAATGGCCGGATGTTTCAGGCGCATGCATGTCTTCTCAGAAACCATATCCAATATGTCTGGCAGAAAAGTTTGTTGTTTAGAACGGTGAAACTTATATGTTACTACTGGTAATATTGGTACGTAATACGTGCTACAATATAAATTTACATATTTTAATCAGTAATTTTATTTTTAAAAATATATATTTATCTTGTATATAAAGCTTGAGGTTTTCAGTGGTTCAATTTTATGNAAAACTCATTTTATTAAATTTATAATCTACTCATAACTATCATATTTCATGCTCAAAAAATTCGCATAATGGAAAAATAATTACAAATCATGACCAAAGAATCACAAATATTTTAAATTATGTAATTTGCTCATTGTTATTTTTGGTATTGTTGTTGGTCAACTAATTTGTAATATTATTTTTTTTTTCAATTTTGGTCTTTTTTATGTCGATCTTGTTATCACTCAGAAAATCGAAATATATATTATATGAATTATGAGCTCACATTTGTCTCCGTATCCATATATTTATATTTGTGTAAATATCCAATTTCAAATACACTGATACATTTGATAATATCAAATCTGATTAAGGGAATTGACTCTGTTCTAGCGTTGATAATACAATATTCCCTCCTCATAGCACACGTCAATTTAAACAAGTCATAAAAATTACGCACAAAAATATTAATTATTTGAACATTTTTAAAAGAAAATTACTGTAAACACTGTCAAAGGAAAATAGTGGAAAAATCATATCTCACAAGTCTCAAACAGACTTTTTTTATTCCAATAAATTGGCCATATAGAAAAATTCCACACTCAAAATCAACCGAAATGAAGCCGCCAACGATGAAGGATGCATGCGAACTCAAAAACTGGGACAAAAGCTCGACGATGCTATTCAATAGGGATCTAAAATACACTCGATATAATTTTATCTAAATAATCAAATAAATTTGAAATTCAAAACTCTCGATCCAAATACACCTGCTATGTTCACCCATTTTGCCCAGAGCTCTATCAAGTCCAGTCAAATGGAATCACCCCCTACCCAATGTAGCAATGCATCACATTCCATATTTTTTTAAGTAATTGTTTTGCACATTCAAGTTAGTAAAATATATTTTCTTCATATTCAAATGACACAAAAACTTCTCCGTAAGACGATCTCACGGGTTAATTTTGTGAGACGAATATTTTATTTAAGTCGTCCATGAAAAAATATTATTTTTTATTATAAATATGAGCAATGTTGACTCGGCTAACGAATAAATATTCATAAGATCATCTCACAAAAGACCTACTCTTCAAATAAATATTATATATACATACATATACATATATACACACACATGACATCACTCGTCCAGATAAATAAATCAAAATTTTAACAATTTGAAGCAGGAGTTTTAAATGTGGTCAAAAAGTGAGAAAAAAAAGTTGCAGAAAACTTCAGTAAGAGGACACCTGATATCCTACCAGAATAAGAGATTAAACACAAGATAATAAAATTAGAAACAAAAAAAATGGACAGAAATGAAATACGATCTTAATAAAATACAATCCAGTCAATGCAAATCTTATCCAACATGACGAGTTGGTGCAAACTATATTCCTACCTCCCCTTCAGGCTTTAAACCGTCACGTTGTTTTCCGGCATGCTATCGTTGTCTTCAAACAGCTCCAACTCCAAAATCTTTTGAGGCCACCCATTGCAAAATAAGAAACTGAATATCACTGAGATTGAACCTCTATATTCCTACATTAGCCTGTTGAGCGGGATTCTTCCACCCACTCGAGCAACACTTTCCATGGGAGATATTGTTTGGGGCATTGTCATACCACCAGAGACGATTATTTCTACATTTCCACTCAAATTTCATTAAAATAGAAATGAAACTTGATACTCACAACAGGCATACAGTCAACGGCAATAAATAACTAAAAGTCACGTAGCATATACGTAAGCAAAGGCATGAATCCAAATGGTGTATTAAAGAATTCTATCCAACCCGTTCGGCCACTAAATTCTAATAGGATCCAACGAACTTGTTCTGCGTGGGGCTAATAAGAAATGCAACTCCGCCATTGTGTCCTTTTCCCACTTTTAAAGAACTACTATTGATATTGTAAGTGTTCCAACGCTAAGTATAGATAAGGGAGAAAGTAACGACGGCTTTACAGTTGATGTTCGTTCTTTGTCTTACATTTCACACTTCAAGAAAGTGTGATCATTAGCTGCATGACATATAAAAGTTTAGGAATATCCCAGGTTTGACGAGATGATATAAAATTCTCATGTAACATGAAAACTATGAACTTGGTCGTATCCCGTGAAGAAATTAGGCCTTAGTCTGACATTGGAGTAAATTTTCCAACTTAAAAATGTTCAGTTTATCACAAGTCCATGAAATCAAGTACACTTATAACATAACTGCTCACTATCTCTAGCTTAAAATGATAATATTATAAAAAGGAAATATTTATCTAAATTCATGCTAGTTAATGAAACCTGCATCAGTGCCAGCATTACTTGTTGATTACATGCACCTACGATACCTAGTACTCGTATTCATCTGATCTTACAATTGACATGACCTTAGTAGTGGCGATAGCAGGTTTGGTATTCTATAGCAGGATCAAGATTTCAACACATGGTCCTGATATGTGTAATGACAAAATTTTGTCACAGGTAAATCATATTATTTCAAGGGTAAATAAAGAATGTTCCACAAATAGAATAGTATACCTATCCCTTCACGGATAGACAGATTGGGCCTTATTATATCCTTGGAATTAACCAAGAATATATCACCAATATACAAGTGGTTTGTAGGTACAAAAACACTATATAGCTGTTCATCGCCCTCGTCTCTCTGCATAGTAAGGAAAAAGAAGACAAAATTAAGTACGGAAATAATAAAATAATGCACAAGAATGTGAGACAAGAATGTTTGATTTATCACACCAAATTCATGGAGACAGACATCCATCGCATGGGCTAGAGCCTCTTTAACACAATTCCTTTGTGTTCTTTTTGTTTATTGGCAGGGCTTACATTAGAAGATGTAACCTAAATCTAACTCAATCATGAATCAAGCATCTTACAACTCAAATGCAGAGTGTCGAGGACAGATGAACTAAAAGGTGGAGGATTAACAAGCAAAACAGTAATTTTTGGATGAAGGAAAAAAAAACAAGCAGAAAGTTCTATCCAAACATAGGTCATTAATTAACCATATGTTCACCTGAAGGAGAACCGAGGAAGTGATAAAGCCAAATGCATATTCACCCACACGTGGGTGACGTATAATTGCAACTTCCTTAAATGCAGTAGTATTTTGGTCTGCAACGAAAATAAAGCAAAATCAAGAAGTAGACCCTGATGCAAAAAAAAAAAAGCACTCCGAAGGAGAAAAACATCTCAGAAGGAGGATATATAGGATAAATTTATTATGTTAAGCCATTTACATATGCCAAAATTCAATTACCATTCTTACAACTGCCGACATTGCTGTTGAGGAACATTAGTTGTTTCGTGGATGTTGCATGTATGAATAGGACCGAATGGTGGGGGGAGGTTTTTGTATCTTATAGTTCTAATCCTCTACAAATGGAATGTAATTTTAAGGTGGATACCCAGGCTTTAGACAAAAGTTTTGGAAAATGTACGACAATCTGCATCTCAAACAAGAACTTAGAAAGGTGATCTATTTATCATCTTGAAGCTTCTATGCAAGTTGCAACCTTCTATTGGTTCATGTAATTTTCATGAAAAATCTAAAATAGATAGCAAATATTTATGCCCAAAATAAAGATAGTTCTAGTCAGCCACGCCATTTAAAACTTTAAGGAAGAAAAAACTAATTGGATGCATTTAGGAACAAAATTCTATGTCTATTTCGCTGATAAACTTCAAAGCACTACATAATATAAAGGATTTTATTATCCACAAGGACCACAACCATTATAGACAGGTAATTCATAAAAAATGATTAGCTTAGTCTACGTGAGTAAAAAAAGAACTAGAAAGTTCAAATAGTACAAAGGATGGCCAACATTTCTCATCCATGGCACACGTACCATTTCATTACAAAACTTTTCCCAGTACAGAAAGAGGGAGGGGCGGTTGAAGATGCCAGAAATAAATATAAAGGTATTTACGAAGACATGCTAGGGTTTAAAAAGCAAAAAAAAATTCATGTTTACCATCACATATAAAAGAATTGCATTATAACTTCACAAAACTATTAGATTTCTACAAAGCAAACATGTCTATTCTTTACCTGGCGAAATTGCAGCACTAACTTGCTTGGAGGCTGAGTAAATATGTTTCACAAACGGCATTCTCTTAATAAACCATTCACCAATCCAGAAAACTGTAGAACCCAACCATGATGAAACAAATACACCAACGAGGAACACGAAAATTAATGATGTTACAAATCCAAGTCCTGCACCCAAAAAAAATCGATTCAAAAAGCATATCCAAGTACTTCAACAAGAAATACAAGCATAAAAATGCAAGGATTTTAACAATAACAGGTGCTAAAATATTAGATAACCTTTTAAAAAATGAATCGAGGAATAAGCCACAGAAATTCAATGAGTCCCATGATAAAGAAGTGCTATAATATCATAGCTATTAGAAAGAATGCCATCTTGAGAAAATTGACAGGAAAAAGAAAGATGATATTACTTTAAGAAAGAGGACCAAGTACATACTTATCCAAAACAACCACCTCAACTATAACCAAAAAAATTAACTGATTTGATTAATGTTTTCCTACTGCATGGTGACAGCTAAAATTCAAGAAAATAGACGGCTAACATCAATGAAAAGCAATGCATGAATCTGAAAACTTACCAAATATGTCAATTCCCAGTTGATCATATAACGGACTGAAGAAACCATCGACAAACTGAATGAACCACCAAGTTACAAAAAAAGTAACAGCAACAGGAAATAGAACTACACTGCAATTTCAATTTTTTAATGCAATGTTATACTTAATCCAGACAAGTGTAGAAAAAAATATGCACTTCAACAAGATAAAAGATAAATAAGTACCATCCAGTCATGAACTTTTTTGAAACCCAACTTTGGAGAACAAAACAGCAAGCCTGGACAGATGAAAAAGCAGTGAACCTTAGAAAACAGAAGGAAAAAAAAAAAAAAAAA
>NC_133308.1:25881192-25960558 GCF_012295235.1 Primulina huaijiensis | reverse complement strand
AAAAAAAAAAAAAAAAAAAAAAAAAAAAAAAAAAAAAAAAAAAGAATGCAACTTCCACAGAAACACAAACTTCTAAACGGTCAAGCACACAAAAACAAGACCAAAATCTATCAGGGACCCTGGAGGGGTGCGATATCTATGTCCAATCACAAACATTTGCATCCAAACATGTACTATTGTACTTGAATATTTATGAGTATAAATAACAGTTTTACAACATGCATGAAAGAAAATGTTGTCGGTGCAAATATTTTTTAATTCAATAATTTCACTAAAACAGCAAATATTTCGACCAATCAATAATGGTATGCGAACAGAAATTTACGACAGCTGAAACACTTGAAGGTCAAAGCATGACACTAAACATTGTGCTGCATTGTAGATGCTCAGACAATGACAAATTATAAAAGCAAGAAATGACTACCAAGTTGAAGTGAAATTGGTCAGATATGAAGAATCAATTTGTTTAAAAAATATTTCATAGTTAGCAGACTCGGACCGATAGTAAACTGAATGTTTCAGCTTACACAGATAGCACAATTTACTTTGTTTCTTCGTTATTGAAGTGTTGCCAATGCTACAGAAGCAGAAGAGTTGGACTTGGCGAGTCACAGTAAAACTTAACACAGATATCCAACTTTTAGATCCTGCATGAGCATACAATATGTTTGGTATTTCTAGACAAGGATAGGGAAGGGCAATCAGAAGTCAGCACACTCACAATAAAACATGACAATTGGAACTTCAATACCTTGCCATATATTCCTTATTTTGATTCATAATTTCATACTCTTCAAATGCTCAAATAAAAGTAAAAGCTCAGGCATTGTTGTGTTGCATTTATCCAGTTATAATCTTTCCAGTTATAATCTTTTTACGTTTGGAAGGAGGGTGATCTCTGAAATATCCTTTCCTAGGAGATGTTTATTCTTTGTAGAACAATAGACAAGGTTCCTGAAAGCTGACAAATCCTTTTCTTCAACTCAAATAACATTAAATTTTGGTACACATGTTCACTTGGTCCCTTTATTTCCGGGCGACAATTGACATACCATCTATCCATCAAATAGTAGTGCATGGATTGTTTGAGAGAGGAATGATAAAATTCAAATTTTGGCTGTTGGCAAGAACTATACAGGTGTTTTTCACATTTCAATAAACGATTGATGATGAAAGTGTTAAGATTATCATAATCTTTTCTTTCTTTACAATATCTAGTAAACTTTAGGTTCTATTATTTTTTAGTAGGATGTGGTTGGCAGTAGTTTCTTTTGATTGATTATGTATGTAATTTTTAACAGTTAAGTACATTAATGTATGATGTATAAAAATAAATAACAATAATGGCCACATGGCAAAAGTCTTCTCTCCCCCCAGCGCAACTGATCTTGCCATGAAAAAACGCCCTTGGAAAATTACAATATATTGGTAGAGACCAGAAGTTCTCTCTCCTTGAACTTCTCTCTACTTGAAGCCAATGTTGAGAAAATTAGCATTATAAACCAAGGTTCTAAAATTTGCTAGGCGCTAGTCGGGCGCCAAACCAGTGCCTAGAGCCTAGACCACCTGAGCGGGGATTAGGAGCTGCTAGACGGATTCTACAGTGTCATGAAACTTGTAGTGTTTCTTATAATAAATTTCAGCCAAAACTTTGTTAAAATCCAATTGACACCTGGTTCATCCATCCTGCTTCTTCTGCTTAAAGCGGGTCAGGATGATAGACAATGCAAGAGAAATCAAAATAAAGAAAAAAATTACCTTTAGGACTTTGTTCGATTTTATTATGTATGCAGAAGTAAGTAGACAAAGAAGATGAGAGTGGTGTGTTAGAGCGAACGCAAACCAACAAATCATGGTTTTAATTGGACTTTTAATCCCAAAAAATTAAAAGCAAAAACTTGGAATTATATCTTGTGTATGTTTTATTTTAATTGGGCTTTCAAAAATTAAAAGCCCAACAAAATTTCCCAAAAAACCTCTAAATGCCCAGGACCCCTAGGCCCGCCTCGGCGCCAAGCCTGGCAACTTTTCGGTGAGGTCGGGCGGCACCTAGTGCCTAGGAGGCACTTAGGCGGTCACCTAGCCCGAGTTTTAGAACACTGTTATAAATCATCTTATATCGACCAATGCATTGCAAATTTTCAAAACAAAAGAGAACAAAAATGCATGACAACGACCTAGGCCAATCAGTACCCATGGCCAAGATAATGAAAATATTGGCTGCTATCCAAAAATAATGAAGAAAATGACTGTTTTGAAGGAAACTAGCATTTCAATTGATACTTCAGAAGAAAGATGGGTAGGAACAAGTTTACTTCTTCTATCAGATGGAACAACCAGATACCATTTGATATCCAACATTATCAATAGATGGCAATCCAGTGAGAGAGATAGTACTTGGATTGTTATTACAGATCCATATTCCAACCACAATTTAGATTCAAATCAACAAAATTCAATAAACGGTCATCCAATTCATCATGTTTTTCATTGAATTTCCCCGGACCAAATTCAGCCAACCAACAAAAAAAAAATGAAATCCTCAGCACTGATCACTACCAAACGCGCTCAATTCAATCTTATTACTTCATACATAGTAGCAGACCCATTAATTATATCATATGTTATATTTAGTAAATAAGCCACCATTTCATATTGTAAATTTAAAAAAACGAATCTTATTTTACAATTCAAATAGGGAAAAAAAATTTACCGTAAAAAGCTATACAAAAATTCAGGGGAAAAAAAAACGGACCTTACGAGTGGAAGAATCGGGAGAAGAGGGCGGAGATTTAACTGGATCTTCGGGATCTGCCCTTTCGGGGTCACCTTGACTCAATGGCACTGATGTGGTATCCTTCTCATCCGCCATTTTTTTCCTGATAATAGCTTTTCTCCAATTCGAACAAATTCCCGATAGAAATCTTTGGGAATTCAGAAGAAAATGGGATGATTAGAGATTATATAGATTTTACAGATCCTTTATTGAAAACTTCCAAAGATGAACATTGTACAAAGGGTTTGACAAGGAAGTCCGAGAGAGAAGAGAGTCCAAACTCCGGAAAATATTCAGATTTGAAAATTGATTTGAAATTGGTCAACCATTATTTATTTTAATTATTTTATGTTTATTTTTATATTTATATTATCACAAATAACATGAAGCGACCAAAATCAAATCAAACTGAACTATAACATGGTTTGGATTAAATTAATTTTAAAATTAATCATATCGAAAAATTGGTTTTGTACAAAGTTTTGCTAAAATATTCAATTCAAATTGACCTTTTATAAGGTCACGGAGCTGAGAAGCTCTTGTTTGTTGTTTATTTCGCGAGCATTCACTGTTCATCCACAAAGTTATAAAAAGAGAAAAAGAGGCTGTTATCTAGTGAGAGTCGTTTCGTTTGTTTGCCACGATGTGTCTATGGACAAAGGGACAAGTGAATAATCGCTTTTGGGTGTGTAGACAGTCCTCTACCGTCTATCTCGTTGCAATTCATTGTACCATATCGAACTAGATAGATCTCAACCAAACTGATTTTATAATTATATATACATAGATTATTTGATTTTTCAGTTTAATCTCATCACTAGTATTATGAAAAAAATGTGATAGATGTTACTTTATAAAGTTTAAGTTTGGGTAAATTGTCAACTCCTCGTACCCAAACTTGGGTTTGACGTCATTTCATGAGAAAATATTTTGCATTATCTGATCTACAGTAAAAAAAATTTTACACTATTTGTGCTCGCATGTCTTCACTGATGTGAAAATTAAATACAAATAATTGAATATATATAACATAAATATATGAGTTATCAGTATCTATTATTTTAGATTTGATACAAAAACAGATGTTCAGAGAATAAAATATTTGACATTTATGTTTACATTTCATCTATCTAAAACTGAAATTGTAAATCGTGATTTTGTATTCAATTTGAGTCAATTGATATCATAAACATATAAATCAATACTTTGATTTAATATTTGTGTACCTAAATTTCTTACATTAATACCCCCAAACATGTATAATAAAAAATTTTCTTGTAGATCAAAAAATACATTATCATTTTCTCTCTAACATAAAATATGAGATTTAAAGACAATTTACCGTTTAAACTTTTCAATTATTTAAATTGAAGTTGAAAATACACAAAAATAAATAAATATATCTCCATTTTTTTAACCTGATGAAGGATGAAGTGATTTTTGTTTTTTTTAAGATAACTTGTTCATTTTAAAATTTATATTTTTTGAAAGAAAATTTGTTATGTTACTTATTACTATCATATATTATAATTATAATATTAAAGAGTGGGTCTCATGTGAGACCGTCTCACACAAGTTTTTACCAATATTAAATTGTTTAATATCTGCATGTATATTGATATTTATCTATTTATAATAGCAAAATTAAAATTTTAAATTATGCTTAAAAATAGTCAAAGATTTATTTGAATAGAAAACTAAAATGGATCGTCCATCGAACCCAATCGAAATTTTGACATCACATTTTAGATGACACGCGAAGATTTATCGTCTTCTAGATTTATCGTCTTCTAGAACTCGGAGAAAAAGCCTGCCCAAATTCTCAATCATATAGCGCTCTCTCTTTGTTTTTATCAAATCCTGTTAAGATCAATCTGTTCTAGTTTTTCAGTCATTTTAGAAGTTTTTGAGCTTGATTGTGTTAAGAGTGCTCTGAATGCACTGTAAATAGTCAGTTTCATATCACCAGTAGACTTTGGTTAAGTCATCAGAGTTGCCTAGAAGTCCCAGCTTGCAATTACTGTTGCTGCAGCTGGAGTGGTTCTTCGTAACGGGTTTAATTGATCGAATAGATTCATTTCTTTGTGGAGAAAGATGAAAAGTCATAAAAGTATTAAATTCATGGATTCGTATCTGTATTCGGCGTTGAGAACCAAACATGACTCGAGTTCTTTCGAATTTAACTGCGACGAGGTGAGCTTGGATCATGGCTTAAACATGGCGTTTGAAATGGTTCATTTTGTCTGCGAAGATGCGATGAAGTTGAAGAATAGTGATCCAGTGAAAGATCTCCGATTCAGATCTTATTATTCTCCTGGTGATGATTCATCGTCAGTCGAAATCGCTGGCAAAAGCATGGTTGTGGGATCCGAAGATGATTTGAACTTCTCGAATACTTCGATGGACAATGTTTTCAACCACACGAAGAGAGCGAATTTTTAGAAATGAAATTGAATAAAAGCTTGAAGATAACCTCCATTCGATTTACAGAGAAGCTCGCAAGATGAGCTGAATGAATTCTCAACTAACTAGTAAAAGCACCAGTTGACTTCTTATTTATACCAAGTACAAAGAAGGAAAGAAAATGAATGAGAAAAAACGTATTTCTAATAAGCACGTTTTTACTTTTCTTCCAATATTCCCCCTCAAGATGGGGAGTGAATATTTTCAATACCCATCTTGGACAGCAATGCTTGAAATCTGCCAGGAAGGAGTGCCTTCGTAAACAAATCTCCAAGTTGTAATTGTGAAGCAACATGCAGTACTTTGATGATGCCTAACTGAACTTTCTCACGCACGACGTGACAATCGATCTCGATATGTTTTGTGCGTTCATGAAACACAGGATTAGACGAGATATGAATGGCTGCTTGATTGTCACAAAACAATGTCACAGGTGTGTCAATAACAGTGCACAACTCCTTGAACAATGCAATCATCCAGACTACTTCACAAGTAGCATTTGCCATGGACCTATACTCGGCTTCAGCAGATGACTTGGATACGGTTTGTTGCTTCTTCGACTTCCATGAGATTAAAGAGCTACCAAGCATCACACAAAAACCAGAAACCGATCGTCGCGAGTCAGGACAAGCGGCCCAGTCAGAATCTGAGAATACACTTAATCTCATGTCAGATTTGGAGCTATAAAACAAGCCTTGACCTGCTGTTCCCTTGACATATCGCAGGACAGAATACACTGCTTGTAAGTGGGCAGACCTTGGTGCAGAAACAAATTGGCTCAACTTGTTGACTGAATAAGCTAAATCTGGACGTGTGATGGTAAGATAGAGCAGCTTTCCAACAAGTTTACGGTACAATGAAGTATCTGTCAACAGCTCACCATCATCTTTACTCAATTTCAAATTAGCATCCATAGGAGTAGCTCGTGATTTACTCCCAAGAAAACCAGCTTCAGTGAGTAATTGAAGTGCATAGTGTCTCTGGCAGATATAAATTCCTTTCGAAGACCTGGCCACTTCAATACCCAAGAAATACTTCAAGTCACCCAAGTCTTTCAGCTTAAATTTCATATTCAAGAAGGCTTTCAAACTATCAGCTTCAGCTTTATTATTTGTGGCAATTACTATGTCATCCACATAAACTAATAAAGCTAAAAATACATCATCATGTGTTCGAACAAACAGGGAGCTGTCTGCATGGGATTGAATAAAACAAATCTGGAGAAGGGTAGAGGAAAATTTAGCAAACCATTGTCGAGAAGCTTGTTTAAGCCCATATAGAGACTTTTGTAACTTGCAAACAGCATTGGATGGCAAAGGTTTCCCCTGTGGTTTATAACCTGGAGGAAGTGACATGTAGACTTCTTCAAATAGGTCCCCATGTAAAAATGCGTTGTTCACATCTAGCTGCATTAAAGACCATCCTCGGATAGCAGCCAAAGCAAGCAAAGTTCGGACTGTCACCAGCTTTGCAACCGGGGAAAATGTTTCAAAGTAATCCACTCCTTCTTGTTGAGTATACCCTTTGGCCACTAATCGAGCCTTATATCGCTCTAGAGTCCCATCCGCCAAGAATTTGGCTTTATAAACCCACTTGCAACCTACTGCATGTTTTCCAGGTGGCAAGGGAACGATGGTCCAGGTGTCATTGCTTTCTAAAGCACGTAACTCATCAGCCATGGCTTGACACCATTCCGGATGTTGAACAGCCTGAGAAAAGGTGTGAGGCTCATGAATGGATGAAATTTTATTGACAAAAACTCTGTAAGAAGCAGAAAGCCGCTGGGTACCAAGGACTGAAGAAAGAGGATGGGCAGTAGAAGAAAAACATGAGGAAGAGTTAAAGCAATGATAGTCACGGAGATGACTAGGCTTGGTGTGTAATCTGTTGGAACGAGTTCGGGTTTGATGTAGGTGGTTTGATGGAGGTTCATCAGTAGGTAATGACATATCAATATGTGCAGGAAGAACACTCAGCGAAAAGAAATGCATAGATGGGTCGGGAGGAGAAGGTTGTTCTGCAAACGGAAAAGTTTGTTCATGGAAAACCACATCCCTGGATATGTAGACCTCATTGGTATCAATATTGAGAAGCTTGTAAGCCTTGTAACCCGAGGGGTATCCAAGAAATACAGATTTTATAGCACGAGGGGAAAACTTAGAGCGTTGACTCAAAAGAGTGGAACTATAGCAAAGACATCCTAAGGTTTTAAGGTGAAGATAGGATGGGTATTTCTTGAACAACAATACAAAAGGACTTTCGTTGGAAATCCGAGGAGAGGGAGTCCGGTTGATGAGATATACTGCGGTTAATACACAGTCACTCCAATAAGCCAAAGGGATGTGTGACTGAAACAACAAAGCTCGGGCTACATTTAAAATGTGTTGATGTTTTCGTTCCACGACGGAGTTTTGTTGTGGTCGTTCAACACATGAGTGATATGATAGAATTCCCTCAGTCTTGAAAAAATTGGAAAAATTCAATTCCGGGGCATTATCTGATCGGACAGACTTGCCTTTGGAACTGAATTGAGTTTGAACCAGTCTACAGAAATTGGGAAAAATCCCCAGAACATCAGATTTTGTTTTCATCAAATAAATCCAAGTATAGCGTGTGTAGTCATCAACTATGGTAAGGAAATACCTATATCCTTCCACACTTAAAGGATGAAAAGGGCCCCAAACATCAATATGAATCAACTCAAAAGGAGTATTACAGATTTGATTGTTAGAAGAAAATAACAACCTTCTTTGTTTAGCTAGATGACAGATTGAACAATCAAACTCATCATTGGGACTTATTGAATTGTTTTTAAGCAAAGATCTTAATACAGATAACCTTTTCCGACTGTAGATTTGTTTGAGGATCAACCTTCAGGACATTGGGTACAACATTTGCTCTAACTTTGAATGCAGGCTGTTTCTGTTTGTATTTTGGGTGGCTTGGTGGGTACCCATGCAATTGATAGCATTTATCTATGGTATGACCTGTATAATGACAATGAGAACATGTCAAATTATCTGATTTCCCACCTTTATCACCCTTACCATATGAAGGCCCTTTCACGGCAGCATTAATCGGTTTTGGAGACAAGATTGGATTACGATCCAATGATGAACCAGAAATATCATAGTGTATAGATCTTTGGCGTTCCTCTTGCACCACTAATGAGAAGATCTTCGATATTGCAGGAATTGGATCCATCATCAAGACTTGGGCACGTATTTGAGCATACGACTCATTCAACCCCATCAGGAACTGCATAACACAATCCCGATTCTGATATTTCACCCAATCCTTCATAGAACCGCAGCTGCATACCGATACTGGCTGAAAATCCTTCAATTCATCCCACAAAGTTCTCAGATGAGTATAATAAGTACTAACATCCATCGAACCTTGCTATAGATCAGTTAATAGCTTTTTGATTTGAAAAATTCGAGGCGCATTGCTTTGGTGAAACCTTTCCCGAAGGTCAATCCAGATTTCATGTGCGGTAGCGATATACATGAGACTATCTGCTATCTCTCGACTTACAGCGTTGAGTAGCCATGAAATCACCATGCTATTGCACCGGATCCAAGATCCATACAACAAATCTTCAGAGGGAGGACGCAAACACGTACCATCAACAAAACTAAGTTTGTTCTTAGCAGTAAGTGCCATAGACATCGCGCGACTCCAGGTATTGTAATTGTTTCCTGCAAGAGAGTGAGATACCAACACAAGACCAGGATGATCGCCATTTTGCAGAAAGTATGGGCTGCTCGAGTCTTCGAGAGCAACTCTCCCGATCTGCGAACTTGAAGCTTGAGATTGTGGCACATTAGCTTTCACCATAACTGGATGTAGATCTAGATCAAAACCTAGTGCTCTGATACCATTTTAGAAATGAAATTGAATAAAAGCTTGAAGATAACCTCCATTCGATTTACAGAGAAGCTCGCAAGATGAGCTGAATGAATTCTCAACTAACTAATAAAAGCACCAGTTAACTTCTTATTTATACCAAGTACAAAGAAAGAAAGAAAATGAATGAGAAAAACGTATTTATAATAAGCACGTTTTTACTTTTCTTCCAATACGAATTAAGCCCAACTGCCAAAACTAGTTTAATATTTTTTGTAGGCGATATTTATTAGCAGCAGTAGTAGTAGGCAAATAACGCAGAAGGATATATACATGAATCAGTTCTCCATCAATTAATATCATAATGAGTCCAGAAAATCCAAAGAAGAGTTGCAAGTTTTAACTTGATAGATTGTTACAGACTTCCCATAGATTTTGAAGTGCCTGAATATCTCATTTTATAGTTTAGTTTCGTATTTTATTTTATATTATATATAATTAAATGAATTATAATTTTCATGAATAATTTAAGAGCATTACGATACAAAATTTTAAAAATATTACCAAATTATTCCTCTCTCAGCTCAAGCTCGGCCCATTTACACTAAAATCATTTAGGCCCAAGCTCAATCAGCCCGATAAAACGGGGATGCCCAAGTAGGATATATATAATTTTTGTACATAAAATTATTAATTATATACACAAAAATACATTTAAAATTCATCGATTGAAACACAATTTTAGTGTAATTGAAAACTCAAATTATTTAAAAAGACAATGGTTTCTAGAAATACATGCTCTTGAAAGCAAAGGCAATATCAAATCCTTCTTCCATCACAATTTTCGTGGAAAGAAAATGATAATCAGTTAGGTCTGACTCCAAATAGGTCGAACCTATTGAAGCCCATTCATTCAGCGTTTTTATTTCAATCGGGCTAGATATTAAATCGATCTCAAATTTATGTAAGGCTCGGTCCAATATTTATCAGATCGAGTGGGTCTGGGCACAACTCAGACTCATTTGTCAAGATCCTAGAACTTTCATGAAACGTAATTGATGAAAAGTACCTATTGTAAGACTGAATGAATTGCCAAGATTTATGGTCGACTTGGCGTTTGGTATGCTTGCAAGTGGTGCATGGAGTAAACATCAACTGAAGAAACCTATCCCCTCAAGTTGGTGTAGAAAATCCCCTCGGTTTAAGGTTGACATTAATTATTCTACACTGTATCTTTGAGGTTGAACCATTGTTTCTTTCTTTAGACGAAACCTAGTGATTTACAAAGCATTGGCATCTTCGGTAATGTCAACGCCTATGTCGTTAGGTACTAGATATCGACCCCAAATGGAATGGACTGAGGCGCGCGACCGTGGACACAGGGTCGACTCAACATAGTGGGTGAAAATCAAACGTTGATTAGGACAAGTAAATGATATTTCAAATTTTATTTCGTGAAATATAATTTTTATATTAGAAAGTGAAGTCAAACATTGTAGTGGTGTTTTAATTTATTTTATATAAAAGATATGTGTCGTTTCAGTCGGTACTTACGTAGATGTACATAATGAGTGTTCATCATATCAAAACTATATACGTAGATATGATGAAATTTTACATACAGTATATGAACGTCATCTCAGTGGTACTCACGTAGGTACCCAAGAGATCATTTATATATATTCAATTTTAAGACATTAGGTTGTTTTCGGTCCTTTGCCTATACTAGGGAATTGATTAACGAGCTAAGGCGCTGGTAGTTAATGTCATACTATTCTCAACTAGTGGAAAATTGAATTAAAGGTTCTTCTTTATTTAGTTTTTGCGATAACTATTTTTTAATAAGTTTCATACGAGACATTCTTACGAACCATATTTAAAGATCCGTGAGACGGGTCTATCATTCTCATATTTACAATATTAAGTAATATTTTTGGTATAAAAAGTAATACTTTTTAATTAGTAACTCAAATAAAAGATATGTCTCACAAAATTGCCTTGTGAGACCGTCTCACTAAAATTTTTTTGTTCTTTAAAATACGAGCGAGTCTAAGACGGTATTTGGACAAGCTAGCTTACAAGATGTGAAAAAATGTGTAGTAAATAAAATTTTAAACTCATTTATAAGATGAGAAGTTTTCATATCATCACGTCCCATTTTTTAATAACGATGAAAATAAAGTCTAATAATACCAAACATTAAGCTTTATTATCTTATTTCGCTCAACATATAAACGACTTTGTTTTGAAAACAAAGATCTACAACTTACAAACTCCATAATTATAAGTCGTTTCAAACAAGTTCAGTCAAACACCGTCGTCTAATAATATTACACTGCTTTTCAACTTGCATTTCCAAAATCATTAATATCTTTTATATGAATTTTATGTTTTTATCTAAGTGTTAATAATTTTACTGAAATTAGAAATCTTCACTAGTGGATTGAATTTTTTTTAAAAAAAATTCAATGGAGACGCTATAAAACATGCGGCTGCTATAGCAATGTCAATCTTGAATGATACAATAAGTTATTCATTTGACTTTGTTTGTAAATATCTACAGAAGATCAGCCAATTCTTGCTTTTTGCCTTAATTTTTGAAAGGGTTGGCAATACACTCAATTAAAACAAGACAATAAAGATGAAGATAGTTGGGGTTTGAATCAGTCTTTCCCTATTCTTGGTGCTAATTAATTTTTGGGTTTGCCTACAAACTTTGGACTTTGACGATTGCAAGTGAAATGCAATTATATATATATAATTGTTTGATAATATCAAACTGATGTGTAAATTTCATTCTATATACCATAAACTAAGGGAAGATATCATATTCGACGCAAAAACTCTTATAAGACGGTCTCACGGATCAATTTCGTAGGTCGAATCTCTTATTTGAGTCATTCACAAGAGGGTTGACCCGTCTCACAGATAAAAATTCGACGCAAAAACTCTTATAAGATGAAGTAATACTTTTTATTATGAATATCGGTAGGGTTGACCCGTCTCACAGATAAAAATTCGTGAAACCATATCACAAGAGATTTACTTCATATGATACAACCGATCCACGTTCGAATTTACGATGTAATAATTGATGTAGTAAATATGTATGTTCGGTGTCGATAAATATTTTTGTCATTTTACTAAAAATTAAATTCGTAAATAATTTTTCTCCCAACACCGAAAAGAGATAAATGTTGTATATGGTCGGACTTGCGGTTTTCTAATAGGGCTCGGGTCGGATCCATGCTTTGAGGGGTGCATCAGATACTTTGTTATTGATATACATTCTCTATACTCTCGATTTGGTCATGCAGACTATTTAATTTTATTGTATAAACGAGAATTTAAAAAAAAATTGAAATTGAATTTTTTGTAAATAAAAATCAGGCCATCCGGTGTGCGAAACTTGCGCCTGACTATTTGCACCTATCGCGGTGGGTTTTCCTGGTTTAGGTTAGATTTGTAATGAATATTATTTTCTCGTATAAAAATTAATTTTTTGAATAAATAAATAAATAATGTGAAATCTATACAATATATATTTATACTATGATGTACAAACATACTTGGTTTCATTGATGGATAGTTTTGTACTCAATGCCTAATATACTTTAATTTTATTTTATAGTTGGGAATAACCAAAATAACCTAATACTAATATACTTTATTTTCATTTTATTTTCAATTTTATCTATGTATAATTTGTTATGTAACTTTGATGTTGTGTGTTTATTAGTAATTTTCATACATCTCACTTTTTTTTCCTATTTTTCTCCAATTTCTCCCTATTTTATATCAAAACTCGAATATTTTTGTTCACTTTTATAGTTTTTTTTTTAAATATATTTTTTACTTCAAATAATTAAATTATGTGAGTACTTGAAAATCACATGGGATGGTCAAGGATAGTGTTGAAAACGAATCCAGCCATTTCGCGAACTTTTTGAATGAGCTTGATAAATATTTTATTTGTATTCGAATTTATCGAACTCGAGCTGAACTTGAATAAAAAAATGTGATATGCTGGCGAGCATTAATATTTTACTAATATAATATAATTATATGCCAAATATAGATACATTTCGAGTATTTCAGACGTTTCGAGCTTCCGAATCTTCATTCTTGAACTTTAATTTTCAAACAATAGTTCGAATAGCTTGCGAATAGGTTCAAAGTTTCAAGCCGAACATGAACTCAAACTTCCTTTCGAACCGAACTCGAGCCAAAAAATTTTAAACAAAATTGAACTTTTAATCGAGCTCGAAGTGGAACATATTTTATTCGAGCCAAATTTGAGTATTAAATTTTTACTAATATTCGACTTAATTCCGTTCGTTTACATCCTTTATTCATGGGTAATAGTAAACTTAGCTTTGTCACACCAATTGATTTCACAAAAATACACCTATCAACCTTAGAAAAATAATATATTTTTCATTTAATATCCAATTTAAATATTCACACATTATCTCCTACAATTACATATTTATTATATGTGCATCACTATTATCTATATAATAATTAAACTATCACAAAATAATCATGAATCATATATTTATCTATAGAATAGATAGATATTTATTAAGATCAACCGTGCAAGCACGCAACACGTATACGAGGACATGCGCTTGTTCTTACTATTAATTAAATTTAAATACTCTAACAGTATGTTGTTGAAGTCTTTTTTAGAATTTCATAAAATATCATTTTGTCTTCTACCAATTTTCACTCTCCATAACTTTCTCTCTTCAACCATTTTTCTCTTTAATTTTATAATCAATGAACTTATAAACAATACAAATTATATAATACTTAACGTAATTATATATATTTCTATATTTATCTTATTTTCGTTTCCCTCGAATTAAATTATTTATACATTACTTGACATACTTTATCTATTAATATATAATATAAACGAACGATTTCAAAATAATAAATCAGATTGAAATATATTTACAAGTAAATGATCGTGTACGTGACTCGCTAGTATTAAATGAAATTCGAAGCATATTATAACTTTTTAAAAAATGATTTTTTTTTTAAAAAAAAATCATTTAATAATAATTTAGAATTTTTAATTCTGAACTAATCTGGTTCGACCAGTTTATGTGCAAAACATGGCCTGACCTATTTATTATTTCCGTTTTTAGATTGGATCTTCTTATCCTCTAAACCGCGTCGCAGGGTGGTGGCGTTGACTCAAGTCAACGTTGACCAACCAACAACGAACCATACATTCTCCTACTTCCTACTGCGGGCCCTCCTCCCTTATTTAAAAAAAAATTATATATTAATTTTAAATTAATTTGATATTAGCCGATTTAAAAAATTCTATATTTTAAATCTAATTATGGCTCTGTTATTGTCTATTAGTGTTATTCAACAATCTACTAAGTGTTTTTAAATTGATTAAATTAATATTTAATAAATAAAATTTAATGATTAAGAATTTTTTGGGTGGCTATTTTTTTTAATAAGATTGTTAATATTTCGTTAAAATCGCTTTATTATTACAGTCATTTTGGTTATTTTCATTTTTTTTCGATTTGTCGTTAGTTGGAATCATTGTTGTAACAAGAGTGTCAAAATTTGGGTTTGGTAATTCAAAATTTAGATAATTTGGTTAATTTAGTACGTAATTGTTTTATAAATTTTTGTTAGGAATAACAATTAATGTTGCAATAAGGGTATCTGAGTATTTAAAAAGTTAAAATTAATTATTCTGTTCAAACAATTGATACTTATGTTATTGAGTATGTCTTTTGTGAGACGGTCTCACGAATCTTTATATGTGAGACGGGTCAACCCTACCGATATTCACAATAAAAATTAATACTATTAGCATAAAAAATAATACTTTTTCACGGAAGACCCAAATAAGATATACGTCTCACAAAATACGACCCGTGAGAACGTCTCACACAAGTTTTTGACTATGTTATTTGGGCAATTTAGTTATTATTTTTGTAAGTTTTTTTTAACATATGTTTCGATTTAATTTATTTGTTCCATTTTGTAAAAAATAATATTTTTGGTTAATCTGTTCTTTCTGTAAAACTTATTTGGTTTTAAATTGAATTCAACCCATTTATATTTTTATTATTGGGTTTCATAATTATTTATTAAGCAAAATAAATGCATTTCATCTTAATCTTAATAAGACAAAACTAAATGACCATACAAATCATCATACCCTCGATGTTTGGCAAGCATTAGTTCTTTTTAAAACGACAATACATAAACGTGAGATCGACGTCATATCATAGTTACGATGAGAAAATAGACGAAATCGCTCCAAATAGATGGTCGTAAAACAAATAAATAAATATATAGAATCAAAATTACAATTTTCCGATCATAAAGTTAAAACTCAATATTGCTTTTTAAATTTCTAACACACAAATTTTAAGTATTTTTTTCAAAAATATTACATGAAATAATTCAAAACGTTCCGAGTAATTTTAGAGCTTCTTACAAATAGAATCTTTGTTATTTACTACTTCTTTATTTACTTTATAATATTTTTAAATTTTCTCATATGCCTTTACACATATTTATTTATAATTTGTTGAGTGGGTCTAATGTGAGACCGTCTCACGGATTTTAATCTGTGAGACGGGTCAACCCTACCCATGTTCACAATAAAAAGTTATACTCTTAGCATAAAAAGTAATACTTTTTCATGGATGACCCAAATAAGAGACTCGTCTCACAAATACGACCCGTGAGACCGTCTTACACAAGTTTTTGCCTAATTTGTTTACATTTCAAACCATCCCGAACGATTCCAAAGCCACCTCTTTGACTTGATAAAATTGAAGGTTTAATTTCTCAGATTACAAAAATGCCATATTTATTACTAAGCTACCTTTTAAATCTCTCTATCGCATATGTTATAAATTTATGAAAAACATTCGCAAGTTTAATATGATATATATGTAAAATTATTTAAAAATAATAAATAGGCATTAAAAAAAAGCATATGTAATATAGAATTTTCATGTAGTTCAAAATATTCACCTTTCGTAAGGCAATTTGAACATTTTAAATATAAATAAAAATAAAAAATGATCGGGAATTTGTGTAAATTAAACTAAGAAAAAGGGAATTTGTGCAAAGTGAACATGGATATTCTAGAGATTCTATTGGGGATTAATAAAGCAATTTAAACTATATAATGTGAAATAAAACCTTAATTGCAATCACATTTTCGAAAAAGACAGATATTAATTAAAGAGGTTATGTTTAACTAACATGAAGTATAAGGGATTAAAAAGAGTCGCTATAACAACTTGGGTTTATCGTGTTTTTTTTAAGTAAAAATAAACATGAAGTAGTTTATACAAGAGCTTATTGTGTAGTCATATTTGTATAGATATGGGTCTCATGCGTGATAGAATTGTATCAGAGTCAATTCCACTTAGAGATAACTCTTATGCATAAAGTAAAGAATATGTCTTTTGTGAGAAAGTCTCGTATATCTTTATTCGTGAGACTGGTCAACTCTACACATATTTAGAATAACAAATAATATTTTTCGTGGTGACTTGAATAGAATATTTATCTCATAAAATTGATTTTTGAGACCGTCTCTCAAAAAATTTTGTGTTAAAGAATATGTGTGAGAAGAAATTTTATATTATAAACGATTTTCAAATATCATTGTATTATCTTAGCATGTGGAATTTTAAATTTTTTATACATTTGCAAAAATATCGAAATTTAAATGAACTGTAAAAATATTGACGTAGAACAAAATTTTAAACATTTTACCTCAATTTATATCACTAGATATTTTAATTATCAAATTAATAATATCATAATATACTCAAAAGTATAATCATACTATATTAGGTAGAACTATAATATTTAATTTTTAAACTCGTTGCTTATTAAATATGTCATGAATTCGTAATACTGGTTTCAAGTATATATTAAATAACTTAATTTCTTTCCAATTAAGAAAATTAATGAAATGTTTTCCATAAAAAAAGGCAATTGAATAATTATTTTTTCCAGAAAACAATCTGATCAAAATATTAATAAAAAAATATTTCTCACAGGAATTGCATTTTGTTTCTTGTTCAACCCCACAATTTTAACGAATTGTAATCATATTTGTAAATTAATAATCGAGATAATGAGATAACTAAATCAAATTATACAGAAAATTTTAATTAATATTAAATTTGATTTTACCAAAATTTTATATATATTTTTGTAAAATTCGAGATAAAATATAAAGTAGATTACATTTTTTGCACTTGAAATGCCGATTTTATATCATTTGATTATGGATACAGAAAGAATATTAATTATTTGGACATAATCATTCTAGTATTAATGAAAATTTTATCTTATTTATTATGTTTATAAGAAAAAATATTAATGATTTAAACATAATCATTTTAATAGTTAATGAAAAATAAAAAGTGTGGAAGGTCAATCAAGATTTTATATAATATAAGAAAGTCATAAATAAGTGTAATTTTGTCGAATAATAAAATAAAAAGGCATAATAAAGTGGATTTTATTAACATTTTTCGAGTTTAAATAATAATTTTCATTTTAGGGGGAATATAGTAAAATTTATTGGGATAGTTTGGCTTTTTAAATTTAACAACTTATTTTTTCATTTTATGATGTCTCTCAATTGTTTTTTCATCAAACATATCTTTTTTTTATAGTTTGCGAGCTCTCATGATGTCAACTCATCAGTCAATATGTCGAAAAAATTTAAAACATGTGAATGAAATTATAATTTGAGAAACTCTTCTTTTTGGTCTCCTCATTTATTTCCACTATGTATAAATAAATACATTCCCATTGTTTTATTAGTTTATTTCTCAATGTCACATGTTCGATTTTCATTAACTGCAAGAAGTGAGTTATTGAGAGAGATATTTGAATACAATAATTGTCTTTGCTGAAAGATAGATCGAATCGAGGTGCTTGAGTTGTTGTGCAGTTTAAAAGATTTGAGTTGCACTATTATAAAACGGTAAGACTCGGTCCTAATAATTGGTATCGGAGCTAAAGTCACGAGTTCGATTATAATTGACTGCGAAGATGAGTGCAATTATTGAGAGGTAGATTGTTGGGTGCAATAATTGTTACCGCTGGAAGAATGATCGAACCGTGATGCTTGAGCTGCTGTGCGATTTAAAATATTTGAGTTGTATCGTTATCATAAAATATAACTTTTGGTGAAATGGAAGGCATCCGGTCATACACGAATACTCCAACAACAATATTTATTTATTTTAAAAAAAACATATTTGTGAAAAAAAACACAAAGTTAATTAGGAAGAAAAAGTAATATTTTTATTTCACGTGTTCAATTTATTTCTTATCCACGTAGAATATATTTTGTCGGCCCGATCGACGTCCATCGCCGACAAAAGATGACAAATGGCCACCCCTTAACTGTGTACTGGTGAATTCACACTCCCCCAATTGACCACTTCAAAGATTCTTCTTCTAATATTTTACTCACACACCAATTTTTAATTTTATAATTAATTGGAATGTAAAAATTTATTTATTTAAATTCATATATATATATATATATAAAAACAACTGAACAAAATATGAAATGAAATTATATTTATCACCAAAAAAAAAAAAATCACATGCATTAATTTTTGCGCAAATACAATATGTATATATAACTTTTAATGTCAAAAATTAAATTATAAAATATTATAAGAAGATTCTATTACTTCGATTTGTTTAACTTTGTTTTATTCACGTATTTACAAGTCAACGACACATCTGTTTTTAAAATAAAATAATAATGTCAAAGATTTGAATAACTTCAGCGTGGGTATATTATAAAGTCCCTCGAAGATCCCCGGTTCTTGCCAACTTTCCAGATTTAGTGAACGAGCAATCTAACAACCTTCTTCTTCTGCTCAATTAGTTCTTTTGATACATTCAACGAATATATATACAGTTTCTTATTGATATATTTCATAAAAGATAATATATAATACATGTGTGTATTCAAAGTGGCGAATCCAAAGGAAAACTTCAGGCAGAGCGGTGGAAATGACGACAGAGATGAATTGTTTGAAAGTGGAAACAGGTTGGATTTTATGCCTATAATTTCTGGGCTGAATAGAGAGCAAGAAATGTCGGCTATGGTCTCGGCTTTGGCTCGTGTGGTGGCCGGTGACAACGATGGGGCGTTTGCGGCTGGCGGCCGTGGAGGAGGCAGCGGCGGCACTGGTTCTTCATCTGCATCCAAAAGGGGACGTGAGGAGCTTGGCAGTATTGATGCAGATGAGTTTTCGGAATCTATTGGTGCGGTTTACGGAGAATACAGAGATTTTTTAGCTACAAGCTCAAATATGGTTGCAGCCTCAGGTAAATTACTTTGCGTAGATATATTTCATTAATATATTTCATGAGACAAATCAAAACACTCATGAAAAAATACAAATCAAAGTTGATACATTTTGCAAGTTTCCATGATCTCTAAAGTTGGCAAACATTGCTTGTATACTTTGCATGGTGGAAATTAAGAACTTGCTATCAAGTCTCTGGAAACCAACAATGTAAATTAGGCTGCAGTTCCGAATATCTGGAAAGAAAGTTGTATATTTTTATCTGTAACAATATGTTATGGTTCCTAGATCACACGATTAAGAATTATTTCGTACCAATATTCAATCAACAAATAGTATGTTAGACTGAAAAAATGAAGGATTATCAAAAAACGGGGTTGATCTGAAATGCAAATTAACCACACAGATCTACGAGATTACAATAATTAAGAACTCACTCGTGCTTTCGCTTATTTAACACGAGTTTATGAATTTTAGACTATGCTTTCGCTTTATAGGTTTTATTACTTACAAATTATCACAAATTGCAGAAGCGAATCTGAGTGAACCAGCTAACCGACCAATGAGCACAATCATAACATCAACAGAGGCAACGGGAGCAGTATATGCATACACTCCCACATATAAATACAGCCATCCCCACAAAACCAGCGCCAACGAACCATCGTCAAGAATACTAAGCAACAGCAGCAGAAGATACAGAGGGGTGAGGCAGAGGCCTTGGGGCAAATGGGCTGCCGAAATAAGGGATCCATACAAAGCCGCAAGGGTCTGGCTCGGCACATTCGACACTGCAGAGGAGGCTGCTACTGCCTACGACGAGGCAGCCCTCCGGTTCCGAGGCAACAAGGCGAAACTCAACTTCCCGGAAAATGTCAGCCGGATTATTCAAGAACCTCCTCTTGATCATAGTAGCCAAACCAAAATTTTTGGCGTTTCGGGTTCGTTTGATCAGCCGATTCCCCACGGACAACCTCCGTTTCAAACGCAGAATCTGGTGAATATTCATGATAGTTCTTCATCGAGCACTTCACAGTCTTCTTCCACCTCTGGGATTATGACTCTTGATGATATTAATAGGAGGCATGCATCAGATGGAAGCTGCAACTTGCTGAATGAATGGATGCTGCATCCTTCTGATTTACTGTCTCCCGATTTTCAGACCGGGTTTCCGAATTATCCAATGTTTTATGCAGCGGATGAGCCCCCGCCAGGTGATGGAGATATCAAGGAGGACGGTGGCCAGAGCGGTGGAGGTGGAGCTTAGTTTTAGTCGGAGTTCATCTGGATGATTGAATGTCATCTAGCTCTTTTTTTACTGCAATTATTTTTTAAAAATACAAAATTGTTTCGGGCTTCAATATTTTTCAGCTGTGTGGCATTTGATCGATTTTTAAAGCGAGAAAGTTATAACGAAAATATATGGGTATTATATATATATTACGGGTTTGATTCATAATACAAGTCCAAAACCCTTTGTATAAGTTTGTTATAGAAGTTATAATCGACGTTTATACAATTTTATAAAATTCTTTTTTATATATGTTTCATGAATTAGGGATCTAAGCTAGCATACCGTCGTTTAATTAGTAATATGATTTCAAGCATAATACTATTAATGTGACATCGAATATTATTTGTATAATATAAGATTTTTATACTTAATATCAGACGTCATGAAAAAATAGAAATTTACATGAAGTTTTTTCTATTATTTCTTTTTACACTGCCATACAAACATCTTATTTGTTTTTGGTTGATGAAATTCACCGTCGCTAGATATCTAGACTTGAAGTTTGGTTACATGGAAGTGTGGCGAGGAGTGATTATCTTCTTGCATAAAAAAAAAGATTTAGACTTTTTAAAAGGACTTTATCGATATTAAGAATTTATAAACTATCTATAATTTGTGATTATATTAATAACTATCAAATTGGCATAAGAAGTTATCATTTATCTGTTAGAGATTTTTCTCAAAATCATGTTTCTACACATATATAAACATGATAATCAATATGCGGAAATAGATCGAGCATTACCTCCGGTAATTGAATAATTTGTAATTCTTCTGATTTTCCTCCGATTGAAGCCTTCTAAGCATTTCACGCTCTATGTAGATGGTGTATATTTCTTATGAGATGTGTGCTTAGGGACCTCAATCACATCTATTTATACGCGTTTATCATCCATCAACGAGAAAAGTCGGGAGTCTGAATGTCAAAAGAAGAGGTGGATGCCGTCTCATCAAAAATTTGAGGCTGCATGTATTGTTCGTAAAAAAATGGTAGGCTTCTTGGCCGTCGCCAATTCATATACTCTACTTTTAATATGTGTAATATTTCTTACATTATCCACGATGTTCCATAATAATAAATACCCAAAGGCTATAAGATTGACACTCATTTTGGTTATCGAAATTTATTATTATTTCATGTAAAAAGGGAAAAGATAATTTCTATAGAGTTTGGTATTATGAAACTGCGATGTCCTTGTTGAATGATAGAATATTTGAATGTGGGCTTTACCTAAAAATTGTACTTTTTTCAATGACGATAAATTTATAGGCTGAAAATGGTGAGGAAGAAGAGATCATCGCTGATATAAACTTTAAAACAAATTAAGCAACATATGCTATTAAAGCTTTCGATTTGAACCTCACCCATATTCACTTATAATCGTCCATGTAAATGAATCAAATCATGCCGATTATATTCGAAACTTAAGTATTTTAATTTGTTTGCTAGCTCGAACTCGAATGCAAACATATCCACAAGGTAATTGAATTATTTTTAAAAAATAAATGATCAAAATGGTCGAAATATGTTCATTTGTTATTTAATTATATTATATTAATAACATATTAAAGCTCGCGAATTATCAAACAAAATAATTTGATCTCGAATTCAATTTTAAGAAAAAGTTCAAACATATTCGAGTTTGATCAAATTTCAAGTACGAATCAAATATATTTTGAGTCAAATCGAGAAGCTCACGAGCTGCTCATATTTATTTAGAAGGAAACTTAGTTGTGGATACCTTAGCAAAAGCTGCCTGTGAAAATGGTTGGTTACAACTTAACCACCACGTCTTTTCTTTGAAGACTGGATCAAATTAGGTTTGCCCATACATACTTAGATACTTCCTCCAGAATTTACAAACTGATTTTGTTTTGTTCTTCTATGAAGATTTGATCAAATCAAGTGTCCATACTTGATCGAATCCTCTCCCACACACACTGTTGAATTTCTGTTAATACAGAGTGATATCACAAAATTAATGTCATATTGCCATATTTTCCGGTTAGAATATCTTGTCAAAGGTTACTTTGTCTCAAAAAAAATAAATAAATAAATAAATTCAAATATATACCAATGAATACCAAGAAATCACCCTTTTGCGTCTCTCTTTTATCCCATTCCTCTAAACCGACGGAATCCCATCAATTTTCATTCATTCTTGTCCCCAGGAATTCTACCCCCATTTCGCTCAAGAAATATGACATCCCTGTTCAAAAATTATCATAAGCCAGCTGATTCATATCAGAAGCTCTGATTTATCGCAAAGATTAATGCAGGCATGAAAACTATGACCGACAGGAAGAGGGTCGTGATATTAACATGGGTCATGGCTTTTATTGTTGTGCATATCGTTGTAATAGAGGGGATCGGTGTAAATTGGGGCACCCAAGCCTCCCAAAATCTACACCCTAGCATGATCGTCCAAATGCTCAAGGACAACAACATTGGCAAGGTCAAGCTATTTGATTCGGATCATTGGACGGTTAAGTATTTCGCTGGTACAGGCATTGAGGTGATGCTTGGGATCCCAAACAATCATTTGGCTTCTTTTGCAGATAGCTATGATAATGCTAAGGATTGGGTCAAGAAGAATCTCACAACACATTTGTACGATGGAGGAGTCAATATCAAGTAAGGGTTTTCATGCATATTACATACGTTCCTACCAACATTTGATCATGCATTGAATATGACAGGTATGTTGCGGTAGGAAACGAGCCGTTCTTGACATCCTACAATGGTTCAAACTTGGAGACCACATTTCCAGCTCTGAAAAACATACAGAAAGCCATAAACGATGAGGGGCTAGGTGACAAAATCAAAGCAACGATCCCACAAAACGGTGATGTGTATGACTCCGGTTCTGGCGGTCCTTCGGCCGGCCAATTCCGGTCTGACATAAGGGACCTCATGATACAAATCGTCAACTTCCTGCAAGACAACTCCTCCCCTTTCCTAGTCAACATCTACCCTTTCCTCAGCTTGTATCAGGACCCAGATTTCCCTGTTGAATTTGCGTTTTTCGAGGGTGGGGCAACCCCTGTCCAAGACGATGGAATCTCTTACACAAACATGTTAGATGCAAATCTAGACACCCTGGTATGGTCGCTGAGAAAAGCAGGAGTGCATAAGTTGAAAATCATGATCGGAGAAATTGGGTGGCCAACTGATGGAGACAAGAATGCCAATTTTCAAATGGCTAAGAGATTCTATGATGGGTTCTTCAAGAAAATGGCTACGAAGAAAGGCACCCCACTTTACCCTGGAGACATTCAATACTATCTCTTTAGCCTCACTGATGAGAACCAAAAGAGCATTGCACCCGGGGACTTTGAGCGTCATTGGGGGGTGTTTAGGTACGATGGAAAACCCAAGTTTCCAATGGATTTCACCGGACAAGGACAAGACAAAATGCTGGTCGGTGCAAAGAATGTTAAGTACTTGGAAACACAGTGGTGTGTGTTCAATAGTGATATCAAGATCATGAACAAGGTCCCCGAAAATGTTGACTTTGCGTGCTCAAGATCAGATTGCACGTCGCTCAAAGAAGGCGCATCTTGCAACGCTTTGCCTAATGTTGATCACATTTCTTATGCGTTTAATATGTATTTCCAGATGAATAATCAAGATGTGGAGGCATGCAATTTTGAAGGAATGGCCAAGATAGTGAAGGCAAATTTGTCCACACATCAATGCCTCTTCCCCATAGCCATAGAGAGCCGTGGATTGAGGCTCAGAATGCAGCAAACTGGAGCGGTCATTTTTTCTGGGATTTCAAGTTTGCTGCTAGTTTTGTACACAACTCTTAGCTAGGCTAAACATGTACACATAAACGAATGCAAGTACTGTTTGCACAAAACTTGTAGCAACGGTCCCCATCAGAGAAACACCTCCACAATAAATTCTGCCATATATCACACTTCCTCTGTACCCAGGGGAAAACCGAAAAGGAAAAACACCATTCAGATTTAAAACATGTTATTTTTATAAAAGTACAACACTCAATATTTTATTAAATCACCCCTCACCACCCCATTCTTCTTAGTCCTGTACTTAGTTAGAACCCAGATTTTCTCTACAAAATTACGGTGCAGTCGGAACAAGTAGAGCCAAATGAAAGATAAAAAATTCGCAATCAGATTTAAAACATGTTATTTTTATTAAAAGTACAACTCTCAATATTATTAAATCACCCCTCACCACCCCATTCTTCTTAGTCCTGTACTTAGAGTAGAACCCAGATTTTCTCTACAAAATTACGGTGCAGTCAGAACAAGTAGAGCCAAATGAAAGATAAAAAATTCGCTAATCTTAATTATTAGGCATATATATGTTGGACATTAAACTTTTTGGTCAAAAGTACCAGCTCATGCTATGTGCAACATCACATAGTTTCAAAAACTTAAATCTTAGCTCAACACAATAAACACTTGATACCCTGGCAAACGAGTATTTGCTACCAAAAATATACACGTCATCCAACCCAATCTCGGACGTTTGAATAATGCTGGATTTCCCAAGTGCCTGAGTTCCCATGATTAATAGACCACTAAAAGGTTAGGGGCTGACGGCTGACCTGAACTAACGCAACTCCGACTCCTACGTCTTCAAGAGCATGGCTTATACACAGACACAGGCCTTGACCTTGCGGTTCCTCAGATGTAACTGAGCGTGAAAACATGTTCAAAAGATGATTGTTTTATCCTGTCACATCACATCGACTAACAGCGCATAGAGTAAGAGGGCCCGACCCCACAAACAGGGATAATGGATCCCAAGCCCGTAGGCCTTAGCTGTATGTCTCATCAATCTCAATAACAAAAAATTCCAAGAAGATAAGGGAATATCTATTAGGTAAGGTATTTTCACATCTATAACTATCAGGTACGTCGATGATAATTTTGTCCAGTCTCTAACTCAAGAGTAGGCAAGGTGTTATCGGTAAAATTTCCGGCGTCTTCTTTCTTCTTTGTTATTTTTTTCAGTTTGTTATTTGGCTAGAAAAGGCCACAGATTCATGATCACATCCACTGAAAATGTTCCATCATCATCCCACAATCCAAATAACCCTAATAAACAAACTGCTTACGTGGAAAAGATGAGTATTAAATAACATCAATGCCATCACACAAGCTTTTCGATCAGAACTCAGTATCTCATAACTTTGATCATGAGTTCAAATCACAGTGAACTTGTATTTTCACATGTGGAAAGAAAATAATGAATTTTAAAAATTTATTAAAAGGATGTAAAATGTTCTTAATCAGATATACAACAGCTGGTTCGACATATTTCTATGACCAATCACTAAATATTGATACCAGTAAACAAAGTTTGCATAAAATAATGCGATTTCCACTACATTTAAATACAGAATAGATGTTTATAATCATTGGTAACATGCTCAATCACATTTCTGCAGCAAAAGATTTACCACAGCCGCAGGTCTGGGTGGCATTTGGATTCTTGAAATTAAATCCTCCTCCAATTAGTGCATCGCTGTAGTCCAGTTGCATACCGAAAATAAAAAGAAGACTCTTTGGATCACAAACTGCATGGCCGAGCATAGAAGTGGAATTTGAGCACAGAAGATGAAAAACAAAACCACATTATGCAATATGTCACAAATAATAAAACATAATAGAAACAGCTGATTGCACGAAAATTTCGTGCTGTAGCATGCAACAACAATTATGGCCAAACAGCCATCGTTTTTTTAAAGGGTAGTCCTCAATTGGATCAAATTTAAAGTTAAGTTTGTATTCCCATGAAGCATGGTAAAGAACAATACCAAAGATGATAAAGATAGATGGAAAAGAATGGGTGCATTTTTACAACATGTCATCTGAAGGAATCAATTGCTGATCTGAAATCAATGGCAAACTGGAAAAAACATAATATGATCACAATATTAACTACCCTATGTAAATAGGAACCCTATGTTTTGAGAAGTACTCTAGATTTTAGATTGAGAATTTTGGCCCCAAATGGATTTCCTTTCCTTCATGTCTGATTTGGTAAATATATCAATCAAAATGACAGCAAGCAATCAACATTTGCACTTGCCAAAAGAACAATCCTAATTAACACAAATTGGAAAGCTTAACCACTTTAATTATACTATGAACAGAGATTGACAAAAGGGTGTCCTTGAAATATTATAATACATGACAAAAGTGATCAGACCCAAAAACTCTCTTATATATGCTACTAATCTGTGCTTTAAATAATCAAATAAAGAAGTAGCTAAAAAATATTTTAAATGTGAAAAGAACATGACAATACCTATACTGAAACCATCATACTCCATTACAGAATCATCAGTTCTAGAGTTATCTTTGCTTTCGAATTCCATAGTATATGACAAGCCAGAACATCCACCTTGTTTGACACCAATTCTTAAACGCAGATCTTCACTCCTGTCTGATCTCATCTTGTTTAAATGCTTTAGAGCATTGTCAGTCAAAGCAATAGCAGGTGCCATACCACCGCTAACAGGTGGTGCTACGACAAACACAAAAGGTTATTATAATAGTATACCCAAAAAAAAAGGTATAATTGACAAAATCCAAACCAAGCAGAATAGCAAACTAAGAATGATTTATTCCTGAAGCATTAATTAAAAGGTCATTAAATCCAAGCAAACTTAATAGAATCACGTTAAGTTGCTTCCCAAAAAATTTCAGGGGAACAGACCACTATGATTATTTTCACTATTGTGCATTATCAGTCTCACCATCGCATGTAAAGAGAGGAAATTTCAATATTTTTGTGCACGCTTGTGTCCTTGAGCATTTAGAAGTGTGAAGAATTTTCATCTTTCAGGGGAAAATCATACCAAGATTCAGAAATTTAAATTTCGAATATTTCGTAAAAGAACAGAAAACTAAGAGCAGTCCACGTTAAGGGCTTGAAGGAATAATTGCATCATGAATTATAATAGCCAAGCTTTTCATCAATGGAGATATTGTTCAAGAACCGATACAACTGTACAACAAGTTACATTTTAATCCCAAATTTTAACAAAATACATATCAAACAAAGGCAAGAATTAACAGATATGCAATGTTTTAAAGCAGCCTCTGAATTTTACAACTGCTCATCACTATTAAGGTAAATATAAAGCTATTACCTAACATTTATTTCAATACCCTTAGTCTGTCTCTCCTCAACAATCCTAAAAATTACAAATTTGTTTCTAAGGATTGAATCGTCTGCTCTTGCATCAAACAAGCACAATCCGAGTCTTTTTACTTTCGAATTATTACATTAAATTATCCCACAAAATCAAAGCTGGAAACTCCAATAAATTTCCATAATCAAACCCCCCAAAAAAAAAAAAATCGATTGTGCGCAAATGTTTAAAGAGATTACCTTCCACAGAGGCTGATCGAATGGATAAAAGGGGCTTCTTTCCATTGAGAGACGCTGGCGAAAATTGAAAAGACACATTAGAAATCGACGAAAATGAAGATCTTTGAATCGAAACAGAAGATTTTGACAGCCCATAAACAGATTGCGGAGAGCAAAAAGATCCAGAGAAAGCCATATTTTCTTGGTTTCCAACACCTAAATGAAACTCCAGAATCAAGAATCGAAGGAAGATATCCTTGAGAGCTGCTGTATTTTGACTAGCTAGGCGTGTCGTACAATGTAGACTGGTCTTTTGATTTTCTCTTCCATTTTTAAAAAATTTGAGGCTTATTTCTTTTATAAATCCAAATAAAATAATAATATTTAAAATTTATAATAATGGTAGCCACAAGAAACTAGATATTTTTTGCTCGACGAGATTTGCAAGTTCCATGAATCTGGTTCCCTTCCAAAAAAATAACACCACATCTTTTTTGAAATTAAAATTTGTTCTAATTTAGCAAATTTAGTTGTTTTTTAAAAATAAAAGTAAGATTATGTTCAATTTTTTTTATTTGTCACTAACAAGAGTTCTTCAAACCTACACTTTTGACAATTTTTTTTATTAATAATATGTTTGATTTGGTTGTGTTGAGAAAAATATAAAATGTAATATTTTGTCTATGGTTAAAGACGACAATGAGTAAGAACGGATACCCGACCTAAATTCAATATATTTGGGTCGGGTTTAGGTAATTTTAAATGGGTATGAATTGGATGATGAGTATTCTGCTTCTGTAATCGGAAGACTCGAGTTTTATAATCTTCGACTTATTTAGATTTTTATTGTGATAAATATTATTATTTTAGTAGTACAGATTCTGATAATGAACTTTTATGGCATGCATGTAATCTAAGAACAAGACACTCCTCATTTTCTAATTCACATTAACAAAACATACTCATAATCTTGTAATCTAATACACGTAATATGTAGAGAGGAATTATCATCTTGTGCTCCATCTACACTAAAACAATGTGATCCTGTCGAATATTTGGATCACATTCCGATCGAAACATTGGAAAATCAATGGATTATACCCCAAACAAGAGCCTCTTCTCCTTGTTTATCCTCTCACTTCACCTCATAATACAATCACATGGAGTTACATCCTCTCAGGATGTTCAAAAGTTTATGAAAGGGTACGCGGTACATGTTGTGAATAACCTTCCGAGCGCCCCTACATTGTTCATCCATTGTGCCTCCAAAGACGATGATCTTGGAAATCATACACTTAACTCGAACGAGGAATTCACCTGGAATTTTCACATGAACATTTGGCAGACCACAAAGTATTTTTGTCGATTTCGATGGGATAATAGAGATATAGCTCATGATGTTTTTAATTGGAAGCTTTCTTCGTCGTGTGAATTTGATCACCATCAAGCGGAAGGAAATATTTGCTACTGGTCTGTGAGGCTTGATGGCTTCTATCTTGGCAATCAAATTCCTCCTCAAAGTGTGATGAAAATATNGTGCTCACATAAGTGTGCACGGTAGGTGTGCAGCATATCAAAACTGTATTTCATACAAATTTCAATGAACTTTTACTATTTTGTACTATAATACAAATTTCAATGAACTTTTACTATTTTGTAATGCTCCAAAATTCAGTTAAGTTGAACTTGGATCGAATGATTTACTTTGAGGGTGGATGGATTTCAAATTACATTGATGTCATGTATTTGAAACCCACAGCCTTAGGTCACGCTTGGAATACATAATCTTAAATCCATCAATTCAAGCACATCCCTAAGTTACGCTTGAACGAAAGGATTTTGAAGCTATGAATTCCAAATATATGGGGTTGCTCAGGCATTTTCTTTCATGGACGGATGGGCATAGAGAGTCATAGTGGCAGACAAGTCGAGCGGGCTTTGATGACCCGGGATATTGTAGTTTCACCTTTTGAGAGTAGTGTGTTAACGATCTCTCATTTTAACTGCTACACATGATGGTGCCTAGACCAGACTGAGCATGGTGATGATCCAATTTTGATCTCAGATATCTAGTACATGTTTCATGCATTTGCATATAGGTTTATATACTCGTGTCTTACGTATTGGGAGATTATCGTTCACGTCTTCGTTTTCATCTCGGACACCCCATTCCACGACGCATGTCTCGGGTTGGGCATACTAAGCTGACATGGCGGTTCCAAGGAGAGTTCAGGGTTGGACTAAAAGGATAAGGTTATTTGTTTATCAGTTTACCAGTCATTTGGTCTTCGAACTATATTTTGGATTATGTAGTTTAATTGCATGCTTAAGTTAATTATTAGTTTGCTCGGGTAAGGAACGCTATAAAGTATATTTTATTAAAAGTTGATTATAATTATTTGTAATCCATTATTTGATATGGTAATATGGAAATATTTGTGCTGATTCTATACTGCTGATTTATTACTTTTAATTTGTTAAATAGTGATGGATGATCAGAAAGAAAAAAAAAACATATATTTATGTATGTAAGTACATAAATATAGAAAATTGTATTTTTAGTCACTTTTTTTTATGATTTTGATTATCTATTTTATCAAATTTAAGTTTAAGTCATGTAATTTTTTTTTTTGGGCAATTTATTCTTTTTTCATTGAGATTCTTGATGTGACACTACATATATCAGCATCACATAAGTGTCACAGAATCGTCACATTAGAAAGGGACTATAATTTCCAAAAAAACAAAATTAGATGACTAAAACTAAAATTTAATATAGATGACTAAGATCGTAAATATGCTAACATAAAGAATAAAAATGCAATTTTTCCTAATAAATATGTACAAAGGTTTCATGTATAATATATATCGGTGGAGTTGTAGCACATGATCGATCAATGCGATTTACTTGNTATATAGAGGTTTAATAAGTTTTTACAAAACAAGACCTTTTATTATTATAATATAAATCATAGCTTATCTTTCTCTCTCTTTATAAGTGGGGCACCGCAGGCCTTTGGCATAAGATAAATTGAAGAAAAGAAAACAAAGAAAACAGCAAAATGGTAAATCCGAAGCTCCGGGCTCTTTGGAACCACCCAGCGGGCCCGAAGACGATCCACTTCTGGGCTCCGACGTTCAAGTGGGGCCTCAGCATAGCCAACGTATCCGACTTCTCCAAGCCGCCGGAGATGCTGTCGTATCCGCAGCAGGCGGTGATCGCAATCTCCGGCATCATCTGGTCTCGCTACTGCTTCGTCATCAAACCATGGAACTGGAATCTCTTCGGCGTCAACTCCGCCATGTCCGCCACCGGATTCTACCAGCTGTTCAGGAAGGCCACACACGACTACCAAGCCTCCGCCTCCGCATCCGCCGCAGGAAGAATCTCCGGCGTAGATCGGTGAATTATTATATTAATTACCTCGTGTTTGCTTCCTCCTTTAGTTGTCGTGCGAAATTGAAGTTTCGTGAAAAAATATCATAATATGAAGGTTAAAATCGTCCCAAATCATTTTATTAATATAAGTATGAATATTGTATAAATCACTCTCAGTTTTTATTGTCTGGTAAATAAATTTTATATAATTGAAATTGGCAAAACCTAATGTTAATCATTTCAAGTAAATAAGTAGTAGAAAGTGAAAGTCAATAATTTTTTTTTTTAAAAAAAGTAGATAATTTCATTTTCAAAGATAGAATCAGAAATTGGGCTGCCAACGATTTCTCTACAATTAATTATGGATAAATCTAAATCTTTCTATAATTTTGAAGGGATCAACTTGGAATCTTCAACATTGTGCAGAGAATCTTTGACACCAACTGGTAAGGATGTAATCGAGTCGGGCCGAACTCTTGAATGTATGAGCTTGGTTAGTTTATAATTGAGCCGAGCTCGAGCTTTATTTAATGAATATATACATGGCTCACGAGCTTATTCAAGTCTTTCTCGAGCCTAAACAAACTTAATAAATATGAATTATACATTTAAATTTTCATTAAATTAATTAAAAAGTAAATTATATATTTAAAGAAAAATATATTATTCTTATTAAAATTTGTAAATTTATTATAATAAATAAATTTAATAGATTTTTCTATATATTTCATAAATAATATGCAAAATCAATAAATCAAATATCAAAACTATTATTTTTTCATTTAAAAGATTACTCATGAACTTACCAACGAACATGTTCACGAGCTAACGAGCCGAGTACTGTAAAGCTTGAGTTTAGTTCGTTTATCTTAACGAGCCTCATTAAACGAGCTCAAACGAGCTTTTATCGAATCGAGCTTTGAATAGCTCACAAACGGTTTGGTTCGTTTACATCTCTACCAACTGGCAACTACTGCTTTGTTGAGTCATTTAATATCATACCTAAAAAATCTGAAACATTTTTTAAAAAAAGTTGGTTTGCACCCATATCTTTTGGGTTTTGTCATTACGTTAACTTCATGTTTATTTAACTTTTAGTATTATTTAGTTAGTGTGTTGATGTGTATAACATTATTCATCGATTATTTTTGGTATCATGTAAGTATTCACGTGCAATAATAATATTAGAAATTTAGAAAAATAATGCGAATTCACTGTACTCGGATCCAAGATGGATAATTAGTGGATTAAATTCAAAATAGATTAACTTAAAAGGACAAATTGACTAATTTTTTCTACATATTAAGGAAATTAGATTTCACATTGTTATTTTTCATAGCAAAATTAAATAATTATATATACAATACAATACAATATTATAAACGACGAACTGATTTGGTATGTCAACGTGATATCAAAATAGTTTTCCAATTTTGCCCCTCATATCACATGTGGTGTAAAGGATTGGGCAAATTTTTCACTAATGTCCACACCTACCCCCCAACCTCCTGAAAATGATACAAATCTATCCACATAATTAGGTATACATTTCATTCGATTTGTGGAAACAATTTGCCACGACAAAACAACCATATATACGGTATAAAATAATCCGCCAATATTTTTTACATCTCCAAGAAAAATTAGTTCTTGATGTCGATTACTTATCACACATCTGACATCTTTAAAATCTAAATGTCAAGATGATATATCGAGTACGAGACTTGATTATAACAATCTCCTTGCTCTCATGTCCACATGTCCTAAGCTCTCAAACTACATATGTTTTCCTAAAATGCTCAACATATGTGGAAAAGCAAGACATATTAATATAAATACTTTTAAAACATATATAGAATATCTATCCCTATTTAATTTGATTAAATTGAAAAGGATTTTGAATTATTGTTGGGATTGGATTCAATTTGTGGATAGTGATTTATTATTTGGGTTTTAGTTTGACATTTTATTTGGGCTATAGCTAGATTTATATATGGGCTTTCCTTAAAATAAACGAACTTACCTGCAAACATTTTTACTGGACTTCAGATTCGAATAACAAATTTAACAAATAACTCAGTCATCCAATTATTATTAGATATTTGTAATTCTTATGTTGAAATGTGCTATTTTTTTTATTAAAAAATGATGTAATTTTTTTTGTGAGATGGGGTGATGTTGTCATTTGAAGATTAATTTATTTAGTTAGTTAAGAGTAATATTTCCACTTAGAACATAATCAGACCAATTTTAATTAGTATTAGAGAGATTCTTTATATAATAATACTTATTATTATTATAGTATAAATAATAAAGATGTATTTACTATTTGGATATTAATATATCTTTCCTTTTTAATTTCTCATATGTTTTTATATTACATTTTGTAAGAATAATAAGTGCACGAAATAATAATATACACCATAGATTGAAGTACTGTAAACAAAAGAGAATACAATAAACACGAACAATCAAATAAAAATGAATTCGAGAAAGTGGGGAAAAGAGCCATTTGGTCAGACTGAAATCGGATGTAGGTCTTTATTTTGGCGGAACAACCTAAAATTCTTTGGGTTCTTTTGTTCATCCTGCACTTATACTTGTGTTCTTGAATATGCAAATGTGCAAATTAATCGTTGCTATATTATTTCTTGATCATAATACTGAATTCAAGAGACTGGAATCAGTAGTCTTACGACTTAATTTTACAAATAAAAAGAGCCCGGCTCAACCCATAAAAGAAAAAGTATAGAAAATTCTAGTTCGAGTAGATTTAAAATCTTAATCTATCACTGAAGCCTGATTCTCGGTACGTATAACATGAACATAAAACTGAAGTACGTTTTATTGTATTTTATTTATGAATAATGTTTAGTACGTTTAATTTATAATAATTCGTTAAAATAAGACTTGTTTGAGTAAAGCATAACACGGTTTTGAACATCAGATGTAACAAATGTTTTGTCCCTTCTCGATTACCCGATTATTTAATCAAGTCCAAAAAATCTCTCCATACCTTCTTTTATTCAGGCCGAGTATCGAATTTTCAAACAGGAAATCATCTTCCTAAGATAGAAAACTGGAGTTTGATTAGTTCAATCAAAGACTATGCAATGTGTAAAGACACAAATAAACGTGTCTTATTAAATAAGATTTGATGAAATGCCACATTTTGGTTTCCATCGCTTAACATTCGATTTGTGCAACTCGAATCCAATGGTATGGTTATTGGGCTACACATTTTTTGTTTGCTGTATAAATGGAATATTCTTTAAATTGATAAAAATGCACAAATATTCATATAATTTGAATGATGAATCAATCACTTCGTTTCGATAATATAGATAACATTTATATAAACTAATTTCAAAATATCATACCCTATTTTACAAAAAATATTACAATTAATTTGACACTTCAAGCTACTTAAAAATATATATTTATTCAGTATATCAATCTTTAATTACAATTAATTTGACACTTCAAGCTACTTAATATTATCAGAATATTAACCAAAAATATTTGTAACATTTATATCCTTGAATAATGACTATAATAATTTGTTGATTTAATCCTTTCTTCTATTTTTTAATTTTTAAACCAATAATATCAAAAGTGAAAATTGTAATTTTGGTCATTTGTGTATCTATTTTTATTTTATTTTTTTTTTACCTTTTGATCTTATACATTGTCAAATTGAAGTTGTTTTAGTCTGTTTTTTCCTTTTCCCTTCAATTTTTTTCCCTGATATGGTGGTAGTAAGAAGACACTGATTTGAGATTCATATGTTCAGTTTTTGATGAAAAAACTAATAATGTGAAAAATAAAAAAAAATACATGACTAATGTCTTCAATGATATAAAAATAATATAAATAGAAAATACAAAAATATGGGACTAAGAGAATATTAAACATTTAATGTAATTATAAAATATAGTAATTTTAATGCACATGGATAACTATGCAACACAATTAGACCTAAGATTAAACATGGAAATACAATCATTCACTTGGTTTAGTGGCCCTTTCAGCTTCTATAAAAACTCACCGGTTTACTACTACTCTCTTTGTCCTTAGTTTTCGCACTTCGTACGCTCGTTCACTTCTTCTTCGGGCTATATCAAGGATTTTACGATGGCTATCGAAGATTCCAGCTGGTGGATTTACGCTCTTCCTACTTTTATAGGCTCGGAAGCCCTTCTTGATCAATGTCTCATATGTTCTCTGGCTCTGTGTTTTCTGTCTCTGTGTGTTCTTACGTGGGCCTTTACTCCCGGTGGAGTAGCTTGGAAGAATGGGAGGAACAGATATGGCACCGCCCCGATTCCCGGGCCGCGTGGGCTTCCAGTTTTCGGGAGCTTATTCACTCTAAGCCGGGGGTTGGCTCACCGTTCTTTAGCTGCCATGGCTTCAGCTTGTGAAGCTAAGGAGCTTATGGCTTTCAGCCTTGGCTCGACGCCGGTTGTGGTGGCTTCCGACCCTGCTGTAGCCAAAGAAATATTGACCTCTCCCCACTTCGCAGACCGTCCGATCAAGCAGTCGGCTCGGAGCCTCATGTTCAGTAGGGCCATCGGCTTCGCTCCCAACGGCACTTATTGGCGTCTCCTCCGCCGCATCGCCTCCTCCCACCTCTTCGCTCCTCGGAGGATTGCGGCACATGAACCCGGCCGCCAACTCGATTGTGCCACGATGCTGGAAAATATTGCCACCGAGCAAACCCTAAACGGCAGTGTGTGTTTGAGGAAGCATTTGCAGGCTGCCGCCTTGAACAACATAATGGGCAGCGTTTTCGGTAAGCGTTACGACTTTACGCGGGATACCGAAGAGTTGAGGGAGCTCAAAAGAATGGTGAGAGAAGGGTTTGAGTTATTGGGCGCTTTCAATTGGTCTGATCATCTTCCTTGGCTCTCGAATTTATACGACCCTCTACGAATCGTCGCGCGCTGCGAAGCCCTTGTGCCCCGCGTCAGGAAACTTGTGAAAGGCATTATTGAAGAACATGCATTAAAATCCCAGTCTAAAGATGTTACTGATACTGCTGATTTCGTCGATATTTTGCTATCTTTGGATGGTAATGAGAAGCTTGGGGAAGATGACATGATAGCCGTTTTGTGGGTACGTTTCTTTATCCATTAATAATTGAGTTAAATGTTGCTATTGATTCATGCATGTATACGTTTTGGATGGTTATTGGAGTAATAATTGTTAAATATGTTCTGTTTTATACGTATACAGGAAATGATTTTTAGAGGAACGGATACGACAGCTTTGTTGACTGAGTGGATAATGGCAGAACTTGTATTGCACCCTGAGGTACAACAGAAGCTGCGGGATGAACTTGATGACGCCGAACTTTGGAAACGTTGCGGGTTAACGGATGCAAACCTGGCTGCGCTGCCGTATCTTCAGGCGGTGGTGAAGGAGGCGTTAAGGATTCACCCCCCGGGGCCGCTGCTTTCCTGGGCACGTCTCTCCACGTCAGACGTGCACCTCTCCAACGGCATGGTGATCCCCGCCAACACCACCGCTATGGTCAACATGTGGGCTATAACTCACGACTCCACCGTGTTCGAGAACCCTCTCGAATTCAAGCCGGAGAGGTTCGTCCCGGAAATGGGTGGCGCTGACATCGACGTCCGCGGCGGTGATCTGAGGCTGGCCCCTTTCGGGGCCGGGAGGAGGGTGTGTCCAGGGAAGAACATGGGGCTAACGACGGTGGCGCTGTGGGTGGCGAAGCTAGTGCAGCAATTCGAGTGGGCGGCGGAGAGGTCCAATCCGGTTGACTTGGGTGAGGTGCTGAAGCTATCGTGTGAAATGAAGTATCCTTTGTCCGCTGTTGCCAAGAAAAGGAATGTTCCATCAAATTAAGGAAAAAAAGAAGTGTGTTTTTTTTAATGTATTTGTTGTGATGTCCTTTTCTTGCGTCTGAATATTTTTTGTCTTGGTTGGTGTGAGTTTTGGAATTTGATAAATTTGGTGGGAAGATATTGTAGGGAAACGGTGTCTAGTCTAGCAAGTGAAATGGTAAGATTTGGCCTTTGTGCTAGCTAGCCTAATATAGTAGGGGCATATACAAGATTGGATGGTGGCTCTCAATTTTGATCTTGTTTTGCCTTAAGAGAGCCTTCTTCGAATGTATTCGGATCTCATTCAAGATGAAATCTAAGTTCAATCTATTTTGTCGTCGATTTTACATGTATTTTATGTGTGTGGGGAATGCAAGTATTTACAACACCAGAGCCGTTTTTGGAATGATGTATATTTCGTCGAGTAAGCATATATTGTCGTGGATGGGTTAGTAAGCAATTCTGGAGTTGACATATCTTAAGTTCATAGATATTTTAACTTCTATTATGCCTTCGTTGTCCTTTTTGTAACTTTTTTTAGGATGGTTTGGATTGTGAAAATTGAAGAAGTAAATTGCAAATTCACGGCGGAATTTGGTGGTGGTATTTGAATTTATTTTATATTCATCTCTCCGAATCAAGATCTTTACCTTATTTTAATAAAAATTGGGGTTTCGAAAAATGAAATTTGTTTGCATATAATGAGTGATACCGGTTGACTGACTAAAATTTGATGAATTAAAAATTTTTACGATACTCATTTCGTCTAATTTTAGCTTTGTTTATTTCTTTTTTGAATAATTAAAAAATCATTGTAAAAATTACAAAATGGTACAAAATAATTAAATTGTTTAGTGATATATAATTTTTCAAATCGAGATATCAAAGGCGAAGGCATGCGTATAGAATAATTTATTATTCGTTTTAATGTACATTATTATTAAACGTTTGGAAATTAATTGTTTTGAAATGATAAATCATGTGAAGAATAAATAATGGTATTAGTTAATAAAGTATAGGATGTTTAATTTGAAAGCCGTGGGGAACGCAAAGAGGCAGAGAAAAGCAGACGAATATATTAACTGAGCAAATTTCAGGCCATTCAGTGTTCCTTATCCCAATAAAGATTTTATATAATAATAATATTATTATTAATTAATAATTTTATTCTTATGATAATAAGTTGGTCGCCAAATTTGATTTAAAGAATCCCTTTGCAAAAATTTATATGATAATATTTGAATATATAATTTATATTATTATTCGACTCAATTTATTTCATTTGCATACTTGTCATGTATTTGAGGTCTTTTGTGAAACGATCTCACTCACGAATCTTTATCTGTGAGACGGGTCAATCTTACCGATATTCACAATAAAAAATAATATTTTTAGTACAAAAAGTAATAATTTTCATGGTTGACTCAAATAAGAGATCCGTCTCACAAAATACGACCCCTGAGACCGTTTCACACAAATTTTTGCTTATATATTTTGATATCCTCGAGAATCATTTGTTTAAAACATGTCTCCTTAAGGAAAATTAACTTTAAGAATTTATGTTTGTAGGAGTTATAGAGCAATAGTTACTAAATACCTTTATCGTGAAATAGTCTCGTGGATTTTTATTCGTAACATAGATCAACAATGCTCATATTTATAATAAAAAATATTTTTACATAAAAAATAATATTTTTTCACAATTATCTCATAAAATTAATCCAACTCAGTTAACAATTCTAAAAACTGGTTCAGGAACGGTAACAAATTTTATATGGTAATAGTAATAATAATGATAATTAATTTCATTTTGAATGATATAATTAGGTAAAAAAAATGTCAATAGAAAAATCGAATTATACTAATTTTTGTTTGATGTACTTTATTGTTGGAAGGACTGACAGGAGATTTTAATTTGATTGACAGGATGGGTTAATCCTATCCATCCATTGGCAGTACTGTAGCCGTACGATGGTTGTGACAGTACATTAGAGAATCACACATTTGATGCTACATCTGCCGGACGCCTACCCTATCATTTTGTGTTCAACTTGCTCTAGCTTGTCCAACCTCTTGTTTTCCATTAATTATAGAACATCAAGTCTTGCTGAAAAATATTCTCTCCATATATAAATAAATTTTAAATTTGTGTGAGACAATCTTACGGATCATATTTTGTGAGACGAATATCTTATTTAGGTCATCCATGAAAAAATATTATTTTTTATGCTAAGAGTATTATTTTTATTGTGAATATCGATAAAGTTGACTCGTCTCACGGATAAAAATTCGTGAGATAGTCTCACAAAAGACCTATTCAAATTTTTTTTTAGTAATATTGATTTAATATTACACATGTTAATATTTTAATGGACGTCATATCAACATTATATTAAGACAAAAAGAGTAGCGGGTGAACAGAATTGACCATATCATATTGGATATCTAATGCATGTGAATTTTTACGTTACCACTGAACGATTTTTTGAGCGAAATATTTGCATCTGTATCGCTGAATTTTGTGTTTTTTATATGTCTTTTTAGCTTATAATTATATAATTTCGATCTGTGAAAAGATAAACTTTCATATCTTCGTTTAATCTAATGTTTATCCCAGGTTTGTAAGTTTTATTATACTTAAAAATAGTATTTATCATTGATAGCTACATCTCAGGTTTGTAGGTTTTTTTTATTATTATTATTTTGGAAAATTTTCGAAAAATTACATTCGAATTATCGTTATTACTGCTATTATTGTCATTATTATTTATTTTTTATTTTTTGGGAAGGCATGTTGATATGTAGCTATCAGTGTCCTTTGTCTGTGTAGAGTCTGTACACTGTGGTGAAAGGAATTAAGACTCGATATATGGACAACAGTTCATCCAAACTTGTTGGAGAGAAACCCCTCAATGGAGGCTTCTGAATTAAAAGATGAGAAACCAACAAATTCGTGCTTCTTTATTTGATTTTGACTCGTTGGATGATTTTTATTTTAAAAAAAAAAAAAACCAAAATTTTTATTAATTTTTTTTCCTGATAATTTTTTTTTCATTTAAACAAATATGACAAAATATTATAATTTTCACTGAAAACAACATTAAACTTATCAACCATTACCTGAATTTATCGAATAATTGGGATGAGATTATTGGGTCCAATAACTACTCAATTGTATTATTTAAAATATTTGAATTGTATCGTCTATAGTTTTTATTACAGCTACAAGCAATCAGCCTTATAACTTGGCATTTGAGCTGCTAGACGAGTTAAATTATTATAGCGGCACCATCTAGAATTTTTGGTAAAAAAAAAAAGCAGACAAACAAAGGATTGATTCTACAACATTACAAATATTTCTAATGTTGAAGATTTAAAATTCAAAACATATTATCATAAAATTTAATATAATAATTTTGGTAAATGGGGAAATAGAATGGAGGCATCAATAATAATTATATTGAACTTCAAATTGGGATTTTTTTTTTTTTATATAAATAAGGATAGTATTGTTTGTTTTAGTTTATCAAGCTGACAAATCAAAAATCATATATTGTATTTTTTGTTCTACAAAATGATTATGTTAACGAGATGCAACTATCAAGAAATTATCTTATTATTATATTAACAAGCAAATGTTTATCAATACAAAAATGATCGACACAAAGTCACAAAAACTCATTAAATAGAGTCATTCATATATAAAAATTATAATAAAATTTATTATAATTCGTTTTTCAATGCCAAATGTCCCAAAAAAGTCGATTACTTGCTTTCCAAGAGGGCCGAAATCGTGTCCGCCTTCAATTACTATGTATATTTTGGGACAGGAAATTAAATGGCCTCAGATTTTTCGTGCAACTTGAATAAATTGTTGGACTTTCTAAACTTCTGTTCAGGCCATCTCCAATATATACTTCCCTTCTTATCTTTGACAATGAAGTCAAATTCTTGCAGCAGCAAAATCCACCTTACCAAGCGTGGTTTTGCATCCTTCTTGGCTGATAGGTAGCAAATAGTTGCATGGTCAGTAAAAACAACTACCTTTGTGCCGATAGGATCGGGCCTGAATTTTTCAAAGGAAAATACTATTGCNTATATATTGGAGAATATTATTATTTTTAAAAGTTATAAAAATATGTATTTTTTTATGGTTTAATTTTGTGAACCAAGTGGCACAATGACGCAAGAGCTCGGAGTTCCAAAAGGCGAACATAATCACGTGAAAATGTTAATAATTTGACTGTACCCACACCCACACGTCCCCGATTCATTTACTCCGATCCACCTATACCTTTTGCTAATTTCATGCAATTTAAAGATTGCAGAGTTATGGGTGGCTTAGCAATTACTGCCTACTCCACGCTTCCTTCCGCCACCTTCACATTAGGTCATGATTGATTCCCAATATATATCATTCAAAAATAATAATAAAAATATATGTTCAATCGAGATCTCGAGTTTAACACTCAATCGTATCGGAAAATATGAGTTTGCTTCGACTTGCTCGAAAGATGAGTTAGACGAAAAAGACTAAATAAAAGTTCAATCCGACTATGAGTTAGAGTATGGGCCATTTTGTCTATTTATCTATACTTGTTTTCGAGGAATTAAAAAAAAATTCCAATTCGATTCATATATACGTTTTTTAAATTATTTGAGTAAACCCTAGATTTAATTATATGATTTTTTAGAAAATAAAAATTTGGAGGTATTTTGGATTGTCAGGCTATGGAGCCGTAGGTTGAGAGTAGGGAGCAGCTTTAATCCTAAGGAGTAAAGATATACATGCAGAGGGAAGTGATTGGGGGTACCCTAACCCAATTATATGAAATGTGTGCCAAAAATCTGATCAATATCTTCTTTACCATTTGGTTGTCTAATTTAAATTTTAAAAATAACAATCAAAATAAAATAATTATAATTCATGGAACTACATATACTAATTTGTCGGTTGGATTATTTTAACAAGTTTTTATGTTGTTGGAAAGTAAATGATATCGAAACATGTGTTTGAGTAGTTGTATGATTTAAAGATGTTGATTTGTATAATTATACATATTTATTTTTTTTTGGTAAAACGATATGTGATCTCGGTGCTCTGTATAATCAGAGGCGTATCTGTGTTCAATGGGGTCTGAAACGAAAATTTAAAAATGAGTTTTTTTGTTGGTATAAATAATATTAAAATTCATTTATCAAATAAACAAGAAATAACATATTACATACAAAACAAGTCAATAAATATTTGAAATAATTATATAAATAATAAAAGTCTAGCTATTTTACAGGAAAAATATATATCGAATTTGTATAATCCAGTTTTCGGATCGTTTCTTTGTTAATCAACATTATAACTAGCTCATGTAATTTATTTTGTACATTATTGATCGAAGATAAGTATTTACTAACTTCAACTTCGATAAGTTTTTTATGCTTATGCAACTGTTACTAGGATAGTTAACAAAATCTTATAGGTATTATAAGTATTTTGATAATAAATCATTCAATTTTGTCAAATATTATAGCATCTTAAAAAATTATTGAAACGTATTTTATATATCTCTCAAGATTTTATTACTAATAAAAATGATAGAAACATCATGATTTTTGTACATTTTAAAAAAAAAAAGATATTGAAGAATCATAATAGGTCGATGATGAGTTCCTGGGAAGGTGATTGGGGTAGTGAATGCAGCCCCATTCACGTGGTAGGACTAATGGCTACTTTTTGACTCTGCAAATCATCGTTGAATTGTTCAGTTTACCCATGGTAGCCACGTGATTTACCCGAGTCATATTTTTTTGGATGGATGTACTGGAACATGTTCATTTGGTTTCAATAACTTTATAATATTTGAATAATAAATTTATAATTTTAATTTGGGATGAAATAATACTAATTTTTAATCAAAATTTATAATATTTGAATAATAAATTTATAATTTTAATTTGGGATGAAATAATATTAATTTTTAATCAATTAATGTCTTAACCTACACAATTGTGTTAAAATATACAAATTATCATTTACACTACTCTCTTTATCCTAAAGATATATGTTTATTTATTTTCCACACAGATTAAGAAAATCATTAAAAAATATATTTTACATCAAACTTCTTGTTTTGTGTAATGTATACTTATGTTAGAGTAATTTTTTGGGAATCAATTTAATAATTGAGTCTAATTATTTTGTTACGTTTATTGTATCATAAAAATAATGCTGTTTTTTTATTATTTTTTTTGAAGAAAATTTTATTGTTCAACGACAAAAAGTTGTTATTAAAGGGCCGAAATTAGTTATCATAAAGGATTTTTACTTAAAAAATTGATACATCAATTGGATATTTAATAAGGGAACTCAAATGGTGGTATAGTTAGGCATCCGTTCACGCGGACCAGTTCTTGCGGTGGGGGGGGGGGGGTACATAGATTCTTATAACACGTGTTAAATCATTTTCGTAAAACGAATACGGGTTCGAAGTAGTTGCTATATGATATTATTGTATAGTTGTTAGGGCGGAACTCTTATTTGTTCTACATAGATTCTTATAACACGTTAAATCATTTTCGTAAAACGAATACGGGTTCGAAGTAGTTGCTATATGATATTATTGTATAGTTGTTAAAATTGATACTTAGTCCTAACTCAACTCAAAAAGCTAGTTCTAAGAGGGATGATTGTCCAAGTACATATATGCAATTCTCACGAATTTTATTCAACCGATATGAGACAACTAACATACTACGCATGCTCATGAATAAACATCTGGAGGGTGAAGTTTACAAATGACCCAACTATTGACAGTTCAATAAATATGATGAAACATGAGCTCTGATACCATTTTAAAATTTATATTTGATCTTAAATCAACCCCCAAAAACTAGCTTTGGGAGAGATGATTGTTCAAGTGGATATATGAAAATCTCGTATGTTTTATCCAATCGCTATGAGATAACTAATAACAGTGACGCTTGTGTTTCTATTGTGCATCCATCCCAGCAAATAATATAAAAGTGGTTGTTCTTAGAAGATCATTTTGAAGACATGTCACCAAACAAAGCACCGTATACTTTCGGGGAGAAGATGGAAAAATTTACAAACGAACCCAGAGACAGAACACTCTTACCAAATGACCAAATCATGGCATTAAGACCTACTATCGATCAATTAAAGGACCGAAAATTTATACATTATACAATTTTAAAATTTCTATAATTATCTAAAACGGATCCGAGGAAAAGAAAATGTATATAAATAAAAAAAAACCATGGATAAACATTCGTGCGACAAGTTGTTTGGTCAGCAAAATTGACCTAGAAAAAACAAACGTACGTGGGGGATCCAAACATATGAAATATGATCTTAATGTTGGATTGTAGGGATAAGTGAACAGTAGAATTTAATGAGAAAGACAATGCAAGCATGCATGCATGCACCCCAAATATCTCAAGCTATCCCCTATCACAAATTTAATCCCTGATACCTTTCAGATTTCACATTATATTTCTGTTTGTCCCAAATCCTAATATTTATTACATGTTTGTTTGGTAGGAAGCATGGGCTTTTGTGCTCCACGTGCATTGTAAAAACTAACAAATGTATTAACCCATATTAATCATTAATCGAACGTTAATTGTACACATAAATATGATTAATATAGTACAATATATCATGTAACAATTATCGGAATCATGTCATCGATGTGTAGTGTCATGTCTGTATTCTTACGAAAATCTGATTAAAAATGCTTAAAAAAACTAATTTATTTCGGGAAAACTGCATTTTTGATAATTTTTGTTATTAGATCTAAGTCTTAATCTTATATTTTTCGATTTTCGAAAATTTTAGTCACTTTTCATTCTAAGTGTTGTTATGATACGACATATATCAATGCAGTATTAGTGCGCATTAGCAATACGTCGAAAATATGACTAAAGTTGTGGAAAAATAAAACAAATATAACAGACGAATACTGATATTTTACCGCTTAAGAGACCAAAATCGTAAAAAAAAACATACATGATTAAAAATATTATTTTACCTTTATAGCACTAACACCAAAATTTGCAACATCAGCACACATGATTTCTTGAAATAATCGTGTCGTGGCCTACTGTTTAAATCACATCAAAATATATTATGGAACAAATGAGAGCCCGTGTACGTATAATATATAAAGTTTTGGATTTAATAATCCCTATATATAAAGATGTCCTCGTTTTTTAATTTTTTTCCCAAAATTAATAAGTATTTCATGTTTTATTAGTCCAAAATTCAACTACGTGCCACGAAACCTTTGATCATCTGCGTCGGCCATACTGCCGACATTGAGAATTTCCACGAATGGTTCATGAATTTGTCTAATCAGACAATAATAATAATATAGTATGGGACAAGTCTAATTTATCAATCAGTATTGTCCTCGTACTCAACAATCACCATCGACTACTAGTAACATTGCAATCTCTCTCACAAACTTTCTATTTGCATGTAATGAAGGGTACAATATATCTACCGAGTGAAATATACCTTATAAATAAATTACATGAAAAATAATACAAGAAGGAGAAAATTTAAAATCTTCTATCTCCGAGCTCACGTACGCAAAAGCATATTTAGTATAGCTTGTCTTTATGTTAATTAATTGACAAAAAAAAGTTACAGAAGACATGGATTTGTCGTCTGATCTGAGAAGAACGGCGCCGGAATTTCTCACATATTTTATTTACTCAAATAATATAATTAATTCAGATCGGTGCGTGGTTTCTNAATTTTGATAAGAACATCTACGTAAGTATCGTCGTATTAATCATCGTTGTGATATTATGTGCGGAAGGTTTGTGACATAATCTCTCGTTGGTTTATATAAAGGATCTTTGTCACTCACAATTATAGGAGTTCAAGCTTCAAAGTAATTGACTCGGTAATCAATTAATACCAAATTAGTATAAATTATGAAGTTCCCAATCCAATAATTGAAGGAAATCTTTTTTTTTAAAAAAAATTTATATATGATCGGTTTTTAGCCAATTTGACAATATTTTATTCAAAGTCAACCTTTGAATAAAGACAGTGTATTGGCCTTAATTAGAGAAGGGGACAATGAATCTGCGTTTGTTTTGTCTTCTCCTTCCTTATGAAGAGTAACAAAGGTTTTGAAGTGTGTGCTTTTTAACTTATGGTTGGAACTTGGAGCATGAAATGATTGAATAATTTTTGGGCAAGCAACTCTTATATTTCATTTCCAACCATTAATTTATTAGTTGAAAGGAGATTTAAGAAAAGTCACAATGTCAGTTGATCATGTGTTCGAATCTCCTTGTTAATATTTTCTCGGTCGAATCTATCATATAATATTTGTTTAATATGATTTACCTGATTGACGTTATTTACATGCTACTGTTTAAACCTAAGATTTTATCCGTAACAACTATGAAGTTTCCGTCACCCAAATAAGGAAAGTAATGTATATCCTTTTTATATTATTGCAATTGATGCCAATTATTAATGATATAGATACGAGGGAAAAAATAAAAATGAAAATTATTCCATATGCTTAAATTATTGGATTTATTTGGTTTGTGACACAAGAAAAAGTGAAATTAAATTGAATGAATTATCAATTTACCAAAATAACCAAATTGCATCCATTACTTGGTCAATGAAACTTTTGTGTTATTATTATTTAGGGTTGAAAAAAGGCCTGTTTAGGCCCAATTTAACCCGAAGAAGTGGCCCATATATCGGCTTATGGGGTTAGCCCGTCCGTTAGAAGGACAGTTAAATCATATTGAGTGTGCCTACAGCAATTTTGTTAGTTATTTAAAGTAATTTAAAATATAAATAATTAATTACAAATTTTCTGAAATTGTTTCTAAAAGAAACTTATCATCTCTAAAAATAAGCTACTTGTGTTTTATAAATATTTTTGAAAAAATAGGCCATGATAATTTAATATTTAAAATTATAGAAATTACGTTCAAAACAAACCCAATATTTGACTTTATCACGCCCCGAGACCGGGACGTATAACACTGACGTTGTTTCATAATCACAAAATTGTAAAACAAGAAGCATCAGAAGTACAGAATTTCCAAACTAATATATTAAGTCATAAATAGAAAATATTGTTTTTACAACTCTTAAATAATTACAGAATTTTTCACAAAAGCATAATGTAAAACGTTAAATATGGTGCAAGCATACAACTTAAAATAAACTAATAACAAAATTGAAACTTAAACAATAGCAACAGGCTTTTTTTTCCTTAATATCCCCAGAGAACCGAGTTTGTTCTTCACCTTCTAACTGATTTTCATTCTTATCTGAGAGGAGGCGATTGGGTGAGTGACATGGTCGTCGCTCAGTAAACAGGAAAATTCTCACAGTCTTTAAAATCATTTTTTCAACAAAAACAATAATATCATATATATATATACATGAATATTCTTATTTTTCATGAATAAACATGTATCAGAATTATGCACTGAATGAATTATCAATTTTATGACTAACTGATATTTGTCCCCCTATATATTCTCTCTTCTAAAGAGTGATGCCAGGAATAAAAAATCAAGTATGTTCAGAATATAGATTCTTATCATTAGTTCACAAAGTTCCAATGCTTCTAAAATACAAATTTTAGAAATCCTATTTTAAAAACATATAATACATATATGCTTGTCATTTTAAAACATATACATCGAGTGAAAACAAAAGCCCATTTACTTGGTTGTTCTTGAATAAAAAAACATGTAACATGAACTTTTCTTGGTTCAAACTATGCTTGGACATAACTTCGAATAAATATTATGAAAGCACTTTTACTCGAAAATGTGGTAGAATTTCGTCTCACTTGCTGCCGGTGAAGCTCGAAAAATTATGAAATGTGATGTTTATTGTGTTGTTTTTGTCTAGCTTAAGGTCCATATTTTCATTACCATTTATTCAATTTAAATGTCATTATTTTGCTCTTATGATGGTTGTTACAAGTTCATGTATATTCAGCTGTATATGTCATTTAGAATTCTTGTGCTTAATCGTGCCATCATTTTTCGGTCTTCACAGGTTTTTTGAGAGACGATCTCACATATTTTTATTAATGAGATGAGTTAACTCTGCCCATATTTACAATAAAATTTAATACTTTTGGTATATAAAATAATATTTTTTCATGAATTTCTAAAATAGAAGATCTATATCATAAAATTGACCAATAAGATTATCTAACAATAGTCTTGGTGTTGGTTTTATATTAATCCAAATTATCTATAATCTAAGCATTGAGATCATTTGACTTGTTTATGTTCTCTTGATTTCTAGAAGTTGTTCTTCTATCTAAATGATTTAAGAATTTAATATTGAAATATACCTTTAAAACTAAATAAAATATTTATTAAATAAAATAAAAGCGTTAAATTTGTATTAATAAATATTTGATTTGACATACGTAAAATATTTTAAATGACATAATAATCTTAATTATATCCAAGATACTGATAAAATGCTTGTAAATAACTATGATTATAAATTATATGAGCATAAAAATATAAATAGAATTTAAAATCATGAAAAATATTAAAACTTTTTAAAAAAAGAAATAATGAAAATGATAAAAAGGAGAACATTAATATTTAGTTAAATTGAATGATATAAACGTCAGATTTATGTTATTTCTCTAAAATATATGTTTCAAGAACTGACTTTAATAGGAAAAAAAATCGCAATACCTAAAAGTGAAAGTGGGCATGAAAATAATCGATGAAAACGAAAACTATCGTAGTATCATTCTCTCCGGATGGCTGGAAAATGTAAACTCTCCAAACATGATGATTCAGCTATCCTCGTGTCCCATGGAAATTCCTTGACTTCCCCAAATTTTTGTTTGTCGGGGTGATAAACAGCGTATTTTCCACCCCACGGCAGATCTTGAAACACAATCTCGTTTTCACTCGTCAAGCACAATGGGATACCAGCGTAAAAGAATTCGCTCTCCTCCTCTTCCGGTGGCTCCCCCATATCCACCGACGCTAGCTTCATCCAACGTTTACGGCCACCACCGTGTTCGTGTTCTTTCAGCAACCATATCCTAATCACAAACCCTTCAAAACGAGTGTAGAGACACAAATTTCCTGTCAAGTTTGTCAAAAAAAAAAACGTGTGATGCTCCAAATCCTCGGGTCCATGCAGTTTCTTTAACAAGTCATATTTAGGATCAAAGTACACTATTCCAGTATATGGAAAAGGGGACGAACACTTTGACATAACCCAGTATACAACTCCATTAACGTAAGTCCCCTCACGACGTACGCATCCTGTCAATTCGCTTCGTCTCTCGACCCAACTATCGTTTTTAATGGAATAAACCAAGTATCTTCCGCCTCGAAAAACAACTATAAACTTATAATCATCTTCATATTTATCGAAGCAAAGCCCATAACTTTCCGAACGACAGAAACGGGTGGCGTGTATCTCATCAGAGAACGGACAAGAAAAAGTCGAGATATTTCTCGTGAATGGATTCAGTAACACAAACTTCTTCTTGAGGGTCTCTCGATTGGTGTGCTCGAACAGAAGTATCCCTTCACAGCTGCATAAAATGTGGTCAAACTTGTATTCTTCCGGCTGAAATTGGAAGACCGATTCCATGTAAAATTCATGGCCTTTAAACTTAATCAAACAGTATGTGTCGCCTTCAAATGAATAACTGGCAAAAAAGCATCGGGAATTCGAGATATTTGATTGTTTGGAGTGCGTTTCGGCGAATCCCGGATCTTTGATCATCGCGTTCCATGATTTGCAGACGGTTTTAAACCGGAGAAGAGACTTAATGGGTAACCTTGAGAGAATGTTTTCTAATACATCGTATGGAAAATCATGCGTGCTTTGCTGATTCTCCATTCTCAGGAGTTTGAGACTTTCAATACGAGAGAATATTTTGCTACAAAATTATGATGAAGAAATAGTTATAAAGATACATCGTTATCTTTATATTCTCATTAAACCGTAAAGATTTGGAAAACTAACAAATTAAATTATTTGTGTATTAGCAAAGCGTAAAATCTATAAATTCAAATATTTGGATAACAAGATTTTGTATGACAAGGCAACTCTTGAGCAGCAATCCACGCATTAACGGAAAGTTGAATTTTCGACATAATTAATTATTATTTTTAGATTTTTAACTTAATAATCATGAATAAAACTAAATATTGTTATTTTTTTTTTTTAAAAAAAAATGAGTTTAGATAATGTTTCCAAATTATTTTATCAATAACTAAGAATCCTTATTTATTTAAATAATGATAGATACAAATCTATAAATAGAACGATTAAGATATATTTTCTCAATCTACAATATATATACTATATTATTGAATTTGAGCACCTCGTACTAGTTAATGTGACACCAAAATTTATTTACAGTTTTACTCTTGCACAATATTTATCATGTAACTTTGTTGGCGTAGATTTATAAGTAATTTTCGTACGTCTCATCGTTTTTTTCCCGATTTTCTCAATTTATCTTTATTTTATCTCGAAGTTCAAACTATCTCATTAAAATCGTATCTAATCTATAAGTATTATATCTTAACAAAATAATATATATATATTTTTTCAAAAATTATCGAACACAAAAACTTTTGATATATATGCACCCATCACGTGCCAAATGACACTAGTACTATATAAGCATTAGGGTCAAATGTTTTGGTAGGTTGGTATAATCTCTTTTCTTGTTTTTGGTACCATTTTTCCCCCAATTTTTTATTTTCCCCCTCAAATTTCTGTATTTACTATATTGGCTTTAATTTTGTTTATTCCATTTTTCATTTATTTTTTCTTTTTTTGGTTTACATTTAAAAAAATTAAATGTACAAACACACAACACATGCACTCGAGTATCAGTTTTAATAGAAAATATATCTACATTATTAATTACATTCAACAATCATATCGTAACACTTAACTTAGATTATTACTTACATAGCAACTACTTCGTTAAAACTCTTATTTGGCAACATTGCTTGGAAACTACATCGATCTCTTTCACTGAATCATTTCAAATTATTTATCCTCGAGTTGTAACTTATTTTTGTCTTTCCATATACATAAACTTTTGAACTAATTGGTCGACCATGCTTCTTACGTATTTTAATTTTAATAAAGAAAAATTAAGATTTTGATATTGTAAGTTGGATATTTTAGATTATAGTCATGTATCTTGCCAGACGTTCATTCAGCAACTTGATTTTTTTTTTTTCGGTTTTGTTTATTTTTTCGTTATGAGACACTTAACTCAAATATTGCTTATTTGATATCGATTATCTCTGCTATAGCTCATATGATGCAAATAAAAAAACATATGTTACAAACATTAAAATTCATCTAAACAAAAATAAGTAGAAAACGACTAGGTATATTTTAATACATGTAATATATTTTTCTATTGTCACATGAATCATGTAGAAGGACATCAATAGCAAATGAACAATATTTGTTGGATTTAATGATTATGGACAAAAACTTACCAAAAAAGTTTAGGGATAATAATCAAAATATGTAAAGTTAAAGGACTAAAATCTAAAACACAACCAAAATCATAATTTTATCTATTTCTATACATAAAAAATTAAACTATCATGTTAAACCATGACAAAATAAAGATCAAGGGTCCATCAATTTCAAATATAAAAAAAAAAAAACATATTAAAATCAAACTAATGCAGTTTATCATTCCACTTCGTCAAAGTAATAAAAAATATTCTTGGCTATGTCCTATTCTTAATAGAAAACCAAAAAACAACAATATCTGCAAATGAAAGTTCTCTCATGCATAAAAACCGATTAAACCCGGAAAAAGAAGATGGAGAAAAAGATAATTGATTTGAGAGCTATATCATTCTCTCCGGATGGCTGGAAAATGCAAACTCTCCAAACATGAGGATCCAATCATCACAGTGTCAAACGGAAGTTTCTTAATTTCCCCAAATTTTTGTTTTTCAGTGTGATAAACAACGTATGTCATAGACCACGGATTTTGAAACACAACCTCGTTTTCACTCGTCAAGTACAATGCCCTACAAGGGAGAAATAATTTGCTCTCGTCGTCTTCCGGTGGCTCGAAGTTATCCGCCGTCATTAGCTTCATCCAACGTTTACGGCCATCGTGTTCGTGTTCTTTCAGCAAAAATATCCTAATGACTGACTTTTCATGACGAGTGTACAGACACAAATTCCCTCTCAAGTTTGTCAAATCAAAATTGACATGCTTCAAATCCTCCGGTCCACGCAGTTGCTTTAACAAGTCATCTTTAGGATCAAAATATACTATTTCACCACGTGAAAAAAGGGACAAACACTTTGCCATAATCCAGTACACAACTCCATTGACATAAGTCCCGCTGCGACATACATATCCTCTCAATTCGCTCTGTCTCTCGATCCAATTATCGTTTTTAACTGAATAAACTAAGTATCTTCCACCTCGTAAAACAGATACAAACTTGTAATCATCTTCATATTTATCGAAGCAAAGCCCATACCAGCCACAAAAACCAATACGGTTGTCAAGTATTTCATCATAAAACGGACAAGAAAAAGTCGAGTAGTTTCTCGTGAATGGGTTCAGCAACACAAACTTCCTCTCGCGGGTCTCTCGATAAATGTTCTCGAACAGAAGTATCCCTTCACAGCCGCATAAATAGTAGGCATGTTTGTACTCTTCCAACTGAAACAGCCCGACCGATTCCATGTAAAATTCATGGCCTTTAAACTTCATCAAACTGTATGTCTTCTCTCCAGTACATGAAAAACCGACGAAGAAGCATTGGGAATTCGAAAGATTTGATTGCTTGGAGTGAGTTCCTGCGAATCCCGGATCCTTGATCATGGCGTTCCATGATTTGCAGACGGTTTTAAACCGGAGAAGAGACTTAACGGGTAATCTTGAGAGAATGTTTTCTAATATATCGTATGGAAAATCATGCGTGGTTTGCTGATTCTTCATTCTCAAGAGTTCGAGGACATTCGATAGGAGAAAATATTTTGCTGCAAAATTGTCATAAATAACTAGTTTTAAAGATACAATGTATTTATATTCCGTAAAGATTTGAATAACTAACAAATTAAATTATTTGTAAATTAACAAAACGTAAAATCTATAAATTTCTAATATTTGGAAAACAAGATATCGTATAACAACGCAAATCTTCACGCATGAATGGACATTCGAATTTCCGACATAATTAATTATTATTTTAAACTTAATAATCATAAGTAAAATTAAAAATGTGATAAAGTTTTTTTTTTGAAAAGGTAAGCTTGTAATTATTTTAAGATAAATCGTTCATTACAAACTCAACCAACCAATAAGGAAAATCACCATTCAACCAAACAAAGGATGAAGGTGATGACGGAGAAAATTTAGCCAAATTATGGGCAACTATATTAGACAATCTAGGCTCATAAACTATTTCAGAGATAAACGGGGTTTGCACCAGCATGTTTATATCAGACGCACATGCTCCAACATAACCCAAATCATCTTGTATGGTATTGACTGCTTGCACTGCCAGTACAGAATCAGAAACAACCAGAACATCTCGAAAATTCTTTTCATAAACCAATTTAACTTCTTCACGAATAGCCAGTAACTCGCCATGGACAACAGACAGAGGTTGAGCAATCTGCTTCCCAAATGCTAGCAACAATCTCCCTTGACAATCTCGAAGGACACCCGATATGCTGTATTGACTAGAATTATCATTAACACAAGCATCAACATTGAGTTTAAAGGTACCTGCATCTGGTGTCATCCACCTCCTGTTATCCATTACACTAAGAGTAGAAACCGTCTGTTGATGAAGAGCCTTAGCTTTCTGAAAGTCTGTAAGGAAGGTTAAGCTCCAAGAGACGTCCACTGCCATATTGGTTCTGCTATCATCATGGATCAGATTTTGTCTTTCTTTCCAGATTGACCAAGTTTGGATAGCGAACTTTTCAAACTCAACCTTTGATAATTTGTCCCTCATCAAAAAACAAAAATCAATAGTACTACTCCTTTTTCCCAATCTGATGACTTGATATAGATCAGAATTTTTCCAAATTGCCTTAGATGTGAAGCAAAAAAAATAAAGAGTGGCATGTTGTGTCTTGTGTATTGGGGCAGAGCACACATGCGCCAGTAGTCGGAACATTATGCCTTTGGAGATTGAGATTTGTTGGTATAATATCATAGGAAATATACCACCAGAAAATGCGCACCTTTGGCGGAATAGAGAGACCCCACAAGAATGTCCACCAAGATTGCAACGTGAGGGTCGATTGGTGTTCTGGTTGATCAAATAATCCTTGTTGCAGGCGATATCCATTACGTACTGAATATTTCCCTTTTTCATCAAATACCCAGAATCTCGTGTCAAAACAAAGTCTGGACGGTAGAGGGATCTTGAGGATCTCACCAGCTATCCATGGGTTAAATGTATTAGAAATAAGATCCACATCCCAAGATCCGTCCTTAATCAAGGTGTCCACAGTGGAATCATTACGGTTTATCCCCTCCATCACCCCTAACTTCGATCCCACTCCTGGTATCCATTTGTCATCAAAAATTCTTATTGACTTACCATCACCAACCCTCCAAAACAGACCCCTCCCTAGAAGCCCTTTACTCCAGAATATTGATCTCCAAATATAAGATGGGTTACTACCCAAACCCGCCTCCAGCACATCACCATGTGTAAAGTACCTACCTTTAAGTAGTCGAGAGGCTAATGAATCTGGAAATCTAATCAATCTCCATACTTGCTTCGCAAAAAGCGCCCGGTTAAAATCCTCCATTCTTCTGAAACCCATACCTCCCTGTACTTTAGGCCTGCATAGAGAGTCCCACGACTTCCAGTGTATTTTCCTCTTCCCATTATCCATTCCCCACCAGAAGTTGGCACATTCCCTCTCAATAGCAGAACAAATAGCCTTGGGAATTCGGAAGCAACTCATTGCATATGTTGGTATGGCATGTATAATAGATTTAATCAAAGTCTCTTTGCCCCCGCTAGAGAAATATTTGTGTCCCCATCCCTGAATCCTCCGAACAACTCTTTCCACAAGATACTGGAACTGTAGACGCTTGCTATGCAGAGATATAGTGGGGAGGCCCAAGTAGATCTCATGCCTCTGAACAATAGGAATCGTGAGAGTAGATTTAATTGTCTCCATTAACATCGGATGGGTATTGGGGCTTTTAAAAAGAGAAAAGTGTGTTCAAATAATGATTACAAATTATTTTTATTCTTATTATACAATGACTGATACAAATATATATAGATACAACAATTAATATATCTATTTTCCCTATCTTTATCTCTATGCTATTTTAAAGTTGATTTGTGAGCACTTTTTCCATTTCCCTTTCTTTTCTTTTCTTTTTTTATTTTTTTTATTGTTTCGTTTGTTAGTTATTTATTTACGAACATGTCACTTTGGTAATTTTGATATGAATCTCTTGTTTTTTTTGGTGTCTATTTATTTAGAAAACAACAATTTTCAAAATTACGGTATAACACCTCATAAATTTTTATAGTTATGATATTACCCAAATTTTAATATAAATCATTTTTAAAAAATTATACAAGAACACAATGCTTGGGTTGAAAAACTAATATTATATTAAATGTTAGTTTAATAGAGACTGAAAATTGGTAGGTTTGGTGCGAACAAGTTCAGAAATTGCACGAGAGCCACTCATTAATTTTTATAAATATGATATTATCCATATTTTAACATAACTAAATTAATTGCAAAAAATACATTAAAAACAAGCAACGTGTATGTCGGGTATTAGTAATATATTACACAAAAACTCATGTGAGGTGATCTCACGAGTCAATTTTATGAGATTGATATCCAATTAGACTCGATTAATAAAAAATATTACTTTTTATAATAAAAATATTATTTTTTTACTTTAAGTGTGGATCAAGTTGATCTATTTCACAAAATTAGATCCGTGTGATCGTAGCACAATATATTTATTCAATATATTAGGATAAAGGTGGGATTTGGTACATTAGTATGATTAACTTCTCTTTTTTGCCATTAGATAACAATTTATTTACGAAAATGTCACATTTTTAAAATTTATGTGCATCTATAAATATACTAAAATGTCACCTTTTGAAATTGTTCTCTATCTTTTTTTAAAAATAGACTGTAAAAACATGCAACACGTTCATATAAGTACTATTATACTATATTAAGCTTGGGGGGAGGGTTTGATACGTTGGCATGACCTTGCTCCCTTTTTATTTGTATTTGATGACTATTTATTTACAAAAACATCACTTTAAACAATATTCTCTATATATTTTTTTATAAATCTATTTTTTGTTTCTACATTAAGGGTTTTTTCTCTCCCTATTTTACCATTTTTTTTAAATTTTTCCTTACAAACAACGGATTATACAAACGAATTGTACAAACACGCATCCAAATACCAGTATTATACTAAGCTTGAGGGTCAGATGATTTGGTACATTGGTATGAACTTCTTGGGGAATCTACTATGAGATTTATCATGACTACAAAAAATTCAACTAATTTTTAAAATTAAATATATTTCGATAAGGTTTATATCAAACTTATATTTAACCCATTAACTTTAAAAATTAAATATATGTCCTCATAGTTTTTTTATATACTCTACGATATTTACCACTTCTTTTTATGAACATTTAAAATTAATTAAAAAAAGTACAAAAAATGATTTAAAAAAAATTAAAATTAAACCAAAATGAATTTTTTTTTTTGGTTGTAAATGTTAAAACTCAAAATATTTTATTTTAATATATGCATTTTAACACCAAAATCAATAAAAACCAAACCAAAATATATTTATAATTTAACCTTTTAATTTGTTGTTTTCTTTTATGTTAATTTTTTTTATTAACCTTTTACTTAATAAATATATTTAAAATCACTAAATAAATTGAACTCATTTCTTGAATACTCATATTTGAGAGATAATTGTAAGATTGATATACATTTCAGAGAAACTATATGTAATTTTTGAAGTTAAATGGTGTAAATATAAGCTTGATATAAATACGAGGGAATGTATATATAGTTTTCAAAATTAGATGTGTTTATAAACCTCTTTTTTTTAAAAAAAATAAAATAAAATAAAATTAAAAAATTGTCTCTCTTGTTTTTTTGTTTTTGTTTTTTTTTTTCTCTTCCCTTTAAAATTTTCTTATTTTAACCTTAGGATTACCCATTACTCATTATACATTAAACCATGGTTCGATTAAAGAAAAAAGAAAGTCAAAACAAAAACTAAGCAGGAGAATTGATTCTAAATTTTCAATGATTTTTGCGGAGTTTAAAAGTATACATGTATTCAATATTCTTGACTTTTATATACTCTATAAAAGTTTAGTGATATTCAATGTAAATTTTTGTATAATTATAAAAAATTCATGTGATATTCAAACTTGACTTGTAAAACCTTTATAAAAGTCTATAGGTATTCAAAATGTCAATAGACTTTTAATGACTCAATGAAATTCTATTAAGTACAATAATTAAAACCTAAAATATAACTATAAAATCCCAAAAAATATATTTGATTCAACCTAAAGATTTGGATAGATATCTAATCGAGAATTATCTCAAACTCATATACTCACTTTTATTTTCATTAAAAATAATATCAATACAAACATTAATTAATTCATTTTTTCTTTAGACTTTTTTAAAACATATTTTTTATTACTAAAAAAGTTTAAAATCAAAATTATTAGTATCATTATTTTTCGAGTTCTGATAACAAAAACTTGCGAAATTTAAAATTATATTTTGTTAGGTGCAATAATTGTTCCTGCTTGGTAGAGCATTCGAACCGTGGTGCTTGAGTTGCTGTGCGGTTTAAAAGATTTGAAATGCACCATTACCACCAGCTATACCTTTTGGTAAAACGGTAAGCACTCAGTTCTACATATTTATTAAAAAAGTTAATAAAAATTTAGTGCATTACATAACAAAAATAAATAATATTTTATGATCTATAAATTGAAAATAATAATTACTTTTAATAAGTAAATTTATTTTTTTAAATTATTATAAAACTTTTGATGTTTAATTATTTTATAAAATTTTATATAATCTGCATCTTAATTTTTGTTATAACTCAAAATTAATATATATGATAGTGATCAAAAAATTTATTCATTTGAAGATATATATAATATGTGTTTGATTGATTGATATATTAATATGTTTTTAAAAATTTATGAACACATGTGTATAAGGATAATTATAATAAATTAAATATATTAAAATTTTATAAAGTTACAATAGTTTTAAATATTTTAACATACTTATTCTCTATTTTCAGATACAAAAAACATATATTTTCATACTAAAATTTACTCAAAATAAATGAAATTATTTTTAGTTTATTATTTATGAATAATGCAAATTTGTACGTATATTATTGTAAATTCAAATATGTATGTACGCGTAGTATTGAAAAAGTTGAGAGATAAAGATATCATATGTAGCATAGTTATCGGATATTTTTTTCTATTTACTTGAAATTACCCAAAAATAATTATTTTAACAGGTTAGATACTCAATATTATAATATAGTTTTAAAAACATAGATACATATGTCTTTAAAAAAAGGAGTATAGATAGTTATGTATATGTAACCTTTTATTAACAAAAGCAATTCGCCAATTCCAAATGAAACCCTCTACTATTTATATATTTCATGAAATTAAAAATTTATCCAGTAAAATGAATTTAGAATCAGCAAAAATTTGGCAAACAAAATAATAAATTTCCACCAAAAAGCAGACACAATGACTCTTATTAAATGCAAAACATCTTCCATGGTATCCAGCATTGACAATCTTGAACTTAGATTGATGCCTTAGCTCTGAATCTGAGATAACTCAGGAGCTTCATAGAGAACCCCGCTAGAGTAAAAAAAGTTTTAATTGTTGCACGACCTTTGACAATCCCCTCTCTTGCCCCACGTGCACTCCTAGCTAAACTCGGTTCATGTATCCCGGTTTCTTTTGGGGCCACTACCTGCACCGATGCTATCGAAGTCGAGATTAAGCCAATTTCATCACCCTCGAGTCATTTCGGGAAAAAAACTGAAATCAATACACTGTACTAACTTGATGGAGTCATGTCGGTCAGCTGCCTTAATCTTTCTTCTGTCACACGAACGGCTCGAGTTGAGTTCCTAATGCCTTGTGTAATTTCTTGGCTACAATAGGAAAATAATGAATGTTAAATTAACATTAACTATGAGATATTCAGAGATAGAGAAGCTCCAAGTTAAAATGAGTAACCCCAGATCATTGAGCTCTGTTGTCAAGTCGCTGATCTCCATCCCAGACAATCGAATGGCAGCCATAGTATCAGGGAGCTCCTCTCTCGTGGCGTCCATTAACTTCTCTAGTGATTCTGCTGCTCTTCTAAAGGCCTTCAATTGAACATACGAAAATCAAGCACCATAAATGAGGGGAACCAAACAAAGTACGCTACCAATGACATATTTCATCAATATTTTCTTATCTCCGTTGATGTATTATATAACAACAGCATTATTGCCTTTTGCATGCTTATTTTCCAGTTAATGACCAGCAACTTCTATTGCAGGTGGCACATTTGGATTTAACAAAATATTTTATAAGTAAAGAGAGAACATGTAGCAAAAAGGATTATGAAAACAAACCAGAAGAGTTGGAATTGCCGAACAAAAGAGCCATGTTGCAGATATCGCCACCTGATAGATAATATGAAATTGAGTACCATCCTTTAAAATCATCCAACAGAACAACTTAATGGAAGCAAATAGCACAAAAGATGTATTCAAGATAGAAATGACACTTCAAAAAATCAAATATCAAATAAACTAAATATGTTGACCATTCAGCTCAATTGTAAGTTTTATGGTGTAAAAGTAGCTTTTTCACAATTACATCCCAAATCCAGTGTGTGCCATTGATGATGATATTCTATAAAACCAAAAGTAACTTCAAAAAATATCAATCCTCAAAAGCACATAAAACCAGTCTATTTCATAAATTAAATGCTGATTTTTTAACTACAAAATAAATAAAATACAATGAAATTTGTCTCTACCGATCAGTGGAAGGCAGCAGCAGCAACGAAGCTAATAGCAAGCTAACAACATAGGGAATAACAAACAGCAGTGTAAGCGGCAGCAGAACCTTTTGGCGGTTGTTTTGCTCGTTACACTCAGTTTCAGTCTCTCTAGAGGTTTTGTAGGCATGAGACATAAATCACTCAACGAGAGGGGGCCCAATATTTTTCAGCACGAACAAGTTCTAAATAATAATATAATACCAACGGGCTAAGATAGCAAACAGGAAAAAGAAAGCAGCATTTGTATTGTAGAATAAATTGAGAGAGCAAAATGCGAAAATAAAATAGAGAAACACTGAGTTCTTTATAGAGTGAAATTGAGTTTGCTACCAAATATATAGAGTTGTAATGCCAGAACATTATCAAATTTAATCAAATATTGCATTTTAAATTATATTAGACTTCATTTTGTCAATCGTTATTCCGACTATATACGTTACACCAACGTAAAATGGAGCATATATATATATACTTTGAAATGCAATATCTCAAAATAATTTAATAGAATTTCTGCACTGAGCTTGGGCTTCACAATTTACTTTTTCACACTTCACTTTCTTGTAAGTTTCGAAGAAATAAAAATAAAACTGTGGTATCCCATATCTGCCAAGGCGTGGTAGGACACAAAAGCATATATGTTCTCCCGTGGTAACCATGATACCCTGTGATATAGTGGTAACCATGATACCCTGTAATGTAGACAAATTTTCTTCTCCACTTCGGCTTACAGAATTAAGATTGTTCATTACTATCTTCCCGAACGATTATCCACCAATAGCTTTCATCAACTAACAATGGATTCTCGACGCAGTGGAAGATTGATCTATATCTTATTTGTTCCATATTTGTCTACACATATTTTTCTAATTTTTAGTGATAGCTTTAGCGTGAATTGCAGTTGGTTAGGATTCGATCATTCTTTCGTCCTTTTTATATTTGAACTGCTAGATTAGGTGAATTATTTTACCATTTATAGGTCTCTTGTTATTTCTTCTCAGCGTTTTTTCAATAGTAATAAAAATAGACTTTAGCGCTTGCAAGTGTTATTTTGTTTGCTTCTTGCTCTGTGCCTGCATCCATTCTTCTTGGATATTTTTACATTAGCTGCAATAAGCACCAGCAGCTTATACATAAATTACATGAGGATGGATAGCTAAGCAACGAGCAACCTTGTTTCTTATCATGTCGATTTGCAGGAAAGGATCGGTGAATCCAATGCTATTTGCAGATGCACTGAATCACGAGTACTTTCTAAATTGATACTGAACACTTTAAAAATAATACCAGCTCCATAAGTTGTACAAAATTTCATAGAAACATGTGACATTGTACAGGGAAAGATGAGTAATTTTGCCTGGATTTTATGTAATTCGGCAATAATTTGAAATACTTCGGACCGGAGGCGATAAAATCTAATGATGATTATACATTAAATCTAGGCCGACACAAATTTCAGTAGAAACACATCTGAATAGAAAAAAGAAGAACCCTTTATCTCAGACTAAAGCAATCAAACAATTGATAAAATATCTATTCAAGTAAAGCTCACCCAAAACAAAATCAAGTTAGTCCAGCAGAGAGAGAGGAAGAGAATACCCCGCAGGCGATGAAACTGAGAACGTGAATGTGGCGGTGAGTGAAAGTGTACTGATAGGGCCGAAGCTGAGGGGAGGATCCAACTGCGGATGAAAGGTCCACAGATTGAACAGTGGAAGAAGCGAATCGAGGCCGATTGTGTAGCTTGAGACTCAGACGCCGGCGAGAATAAGTGACGGCGCCAGTTCCACCACGGGAACTACCACGGATTCCCGGGCTCGGGACCGGCAAGACCAACGCCGCCTCCTTCAACATCTTCAGAAACGCCGATGCATATATCCGTACATATTTGGGTTCGGCGAATCCTCGGAATCTCCGAAACAGTGTCAGCGGCTCGACGCTAAAATGAGATTGATATTTTGCAGAAATGTCATACAGCCAACATATTTTATGTGATGTCCTCCAAAAAATTAAAAAAAAAAGGGAAGATACATTATATGAATAAGTTTGCAGAAAGATAAAAGGATAGAGTTTTTTCAAAAAAATGAGTAGTTAAATATATATAAAATTTGATTTGAAAATTATAATTATAATTATAATTTGTATGAATTTTGTAAAAGAACTATGATATCTTGTGAGACAGTATCACTTGTTTATATTTGTAATACACGTCGATATAATTCTTATAAAAAATGAAAAATAATATTTATGACATAAAAATTAATATTTTTTATTGATGAGCCAGATACTAAATTTTCTCTATGATAAAAATTTTTGTGTTGATGAAAATATATTGTAACAAGCTATTAATTATGGATTAAACATAATGATATGTTAGAATATATTAAAAAAAGCTATGAAAATATACGTTGGGGAAAACAAAAACTTGTCTGAGATGGTCTCACGAGTCAATTTTTGAGACAGATCTCCAATGATGCCTAACTGACGAAAAATATAACTTTTTATGTTAAAATAATAATTTTCACAATAAGTATGGATCGATCTGTCACAAAAACAAACTCTTCGTGAAAGTAGATTCAAAACTCTGAAGCTTCGAGAAACCTCCAAGCTATTGTGTGTTTGGATGAATAATTTTTTAGATTGATATTTTAAATTGTAAAAAATATTGTGTGTATGTTTTAACAAAAATATTTTAAATCATTGACCTAATTTATAACTTATAAAGATTTTCTTCATATTCGTGAATATCATCTCCTTTAGTTATTATCAAATTACTTTTTCCCCCCAAAAAAATATTAAGTAATTTGAAATTCTTTATTTTAATTCATTACTCAATTCAAGTCATGGAGTAAACATAATAATTAAATTATTTAAAGAAATTACTTCTTGTGAACTAAAATTTGTTTGTACCAGCGACCAACCTGACTTTATTTAGATCGTGCAAAAATACATGAAACAATAGCCTTGTTTTTAAGACCTGGCGACAATTTATTTTCTTTTTCTCCGCTGACAAAATGAGTGGATTCCCAATATTAGTCAGTCGCTTAGATACTAAACCCTAACAATTGTCAATCATGAATCCGAAGTAAGGTAAAATAGTAATAAATTCAACCAAACTAGTTCAAAGCTAGAAACAACTTTATTAAACGACAATTAAACTACGCTGATCTTAGATTCGTTCAAAAGAAGGGGACTCAACATGAAATTTGCTACTGATGATACAAAAAGAATATTTTTATGACAGTTATTCTTTCTAAGGACCGGCTTATATATCGTATATGTATATCATAATATGTGAATATTGAAAGTACTCAAAAATAAATTGGGTAGTCGAGCCTGATTTTATTCAACATAGTGGGACATTTATTCATCCTTGAAGTTGCACAAGCCCGACCAAGGTCATGTTACAATTGCAAGAAGAAAACGATAATTTCAGTACATGAAATCCCACAAATCTCTACTTGAATTAAAAAACCGTGCTCATGGATCATTGTTCCTTTAGATTTTCAACCGAAACGTAGGAAATGCCATCAAGTGCTCGGCTCTAGCCACGACGATCGCAAATTCCTCGGTCATGTCCAGTTCTTCCGGCAACATACCATTAGGCAGCTTCAGATCAAAGCAGTGAACCAGTTGTGCAACGATTAGCCGAACTTGGATGAGCCCGAGTTGCAATCCAGGGCATCCTCTCCTTCCAGACCCGAAGGGAATAAGCTCGAAATGTTGCCCTCTGACATCTATATCCCTCCCAACAAATCTCTCAGGAATGAACTTCTCCGGATCGCTCCAGGAACTCGGATCACGTCCGATTGCACGTACATTAACAATTATTCGCGAGTCTTTCGGTATATGGTACCCGTCAACCGTGCAATCTTCCATAGAGTAGTGAGGTAACAACAAAGGCGCGACCGGGTGTAGCCGAAAGGTTTCTTTTACAACCATATCTAGATACTTCAGTTTCTCCAAGTCGGATTCCTCTACCATCCTTTCCAATCCCACAACTTCTTCCAACTCTTGCTGAACTTTTTTCATTGCTTGGGGATTTTGTAGGAGTCTCGAAAGCACCCACTCGATCGTTGAGGCCACGGTGTCCATTGAAGCTACAAGCATGTCCTGCACAGAAAATTTACTGACAATGATTATTGCTATATCTGGAACATCACTTGTGCCAAAAGTTTGAGCTCTCGAGGGGCTATCTAACAATAGTGTTTTTTTTTTTTTTTAAATTTGATTTCTCAACACGGGGAAATGGGGTAATAAATTAATTACCAGCATTATGGCCTTAACATGGCCGCGATCAAACTGAAACTCTGTCTCCATAATCGACATCATGGTATCAACAAAGTCTTTAACCTGCCCGTGATCACTGGTCTCGACATGGTCATCGATAACTTTCTCGAAAAAATCATCGAACACTTTCGCGACGACCTTCATTCTTTTCTTCAATCCTTGAAGATCAAGAATCCCAAGTAGGGGAAAGTAATCCCCAAGATTTGGAAGTGCTGACAATTTCAACCCATCTTGAATCACAAACTTGAACCCTCTCTCGTCGATGTCTTTATCCTCGTACTTCTTACCGAACACCATCCTACAACTCATCTCTGCAGTAAGGGATGAAACCATAGCACTAAGATCAACAGCAACAGTTCCTCTCTGAGATTCTTCTTTCACGGCCTCAATAAAAAGGCCAAGCTCTTCTCTCCTCATGGGTTGGAATGAGCTTATCTTGAGATTACTAAGAAGCTCTAGACCGCAGAGTTTACGCATTTTTCGCCAGTATGCGCCGTATTTCCCGAAAGTCAAGTTTTTTTGATCCCAAGAAATGTATTTAGCCGCCTCGTGTGGAGGTCTGCTGGCGAACACAAGATCATATGTCTTAAGAAAAAGCTCGGCGGCTGCCGCAGATGAAACGATGATGTTCGGCACGAACCCGAATTGCAAGTACATGATCGGGCCATGTTGTTTGGCCATTCTTTCCAAATCTTGATGAGGGTTCTTGCCTATCATCTGAAGATGTCCCAAGATAGGAAGCCCTTTCGGACCCGGAGGCAGCTTCTTCTTTTTCCTTGTATACATATGAAGCAAAGGAGCAGCTATACATGCTACAATTATCATAATCCAAATCCAAGAAATACCCATTATTATTTTTTTTGGCTGATCAAAGTTTTTAGTATACAAAGAATTTTGAAACTATTGTAGTAATCTTAAGAGTGTGAAGATGCTCTGTGACGCATTCGAGTTGCGAATTGAATATCCATTATAAAATTTGGGAGATAAGATCAATATTGCTCTTAGTTTCTTGTTTCGGTGACGACTTGATTTCTAGAAATTACTGATATAAAGGAACAAAATACATCAGGCAAATCCAACGCATCTCTGCTAACATTGACTTTATTGTTTTGTATTTTGGAGTTATCCATATGCAATAAACAATTGGACCACTGTAAAAGTTAAATAACAGAGATTGACTGAGATTTGACGGGGATTTTAGAGACTGAGTACCTGACTTACGTTTCTTACACATATTCATAATTTTTAATTAAGAATGATATCAAAAACATTTATATATAAAAATAGATAAATATAAATAAATATTTTTATAAATTTAAAATATCGTTGAAAATAAATAATACATGTTATGACACAGATATCAAGTTACTTTATTATAATATAGAATATAGTATAAATGACAAATATGTAAACCAAACACATAAAACAGTAATGAGCATTTTTTTCAATTTCTTTTAAAATTAAAATCAACTTCATCTTCGTCTGATAAATATTATAAAGTAGCTCTGAACCAAACTATATCGACAAAAAATTCTACAGCTATGTATGCGAGCTGATTTCCCTTATCCTTTTCCATGGACTTGGGAAGATCAGATGGTTTGTCGTGAAGTTCCCAACATCGATCCACGGTATGATTTGGCTTCCCACAATGAGAGCAAACGGGCCGGTGAATTAAAATTTCGCTGATTTTTAGACGTTTTAACAATAATTCTTATCAGATATGTGGCAAAATTCAAAACCTGAAAAACCCTGCTCGGAAAGATAAAAAATCAGCCTGATGATAGTATAATACGTCACTAAAATCAAGGATTTTTGTGGTTCATGGTTACTTAGCTGGGGTAAAAAGGTTCTCTTGTCATATCTTCTCTATATAAATTTTTAATTTGATACATGTTAAAAGATATCATCTTTTTATGCACGTGTTACGTATTTGTATAATCTATTTTTATTTTATACTTATATATAAGTACTTTTGTTTAAAATTAGAAATTAAATTCCGAAAAATTTAATAAATGTTATCACTAATATTATTTTGGAGTAAATGTGAAAACACTATATTTATAATTAAAATTTTCTTAATGATTAATTGTTTTGAAAAGAAAAAAAAAAATTCGCCTGATCTCCTCCAAAAAACTCCTAGCTCCATCCCTGGATGTTGTGCCATCGGAATGGCGTCCGAGCACCAAGATGGAAGCTGGTGATCATAGGACGTTTTGGTGCAGCGGCTACTTATTCTAGCACGAGCTTTAATACTGGAAGAGGCGATGTTCTCGTTGTAATGGTGGTCACGCGATGGATGTTGTCGTGGCTGCAGTGCGTTGATTGGGGCCTTGTGGATCCACCATTTAGTGGTTTGGAATGGTCCCCAACAAGCTAGCTACCCGATGCTAAGGTTATTGACATGAAGGAACTGCACCCCATTCAAGCGTACATATTTTAGCTAAGCTTCTAAATTGCTATTTCTTTCTATGAATTGATTATAAAAGCATTTAATTATTATTTGTATTGTAGAATAAATTGAGAGAGCAAAATATGAAAATAAAATAGAGAAACACTGAGTTAATCTTTATAGAGTGAAAATAAGATAGAGAAACACTGAGCATTTAATATATAGAGTTGTAATGCCAGAACATTTCTAATTTAATCAAATATTGCATTTTAAATTATATTAGACTTCATTTTGTCAATCATTATTCCGACTATATACGTTACACCAATGTAAAATGGAGCCTATTACATATGTTAATATATAATTTGAAATGCAATATCTCAAAATAATTTAACAGTGTAGGTCGAGGTATATTATGTTTAACATAGACTATAATTTTTTTGTGTGTATCATATTTAAAGGTTGTCCCAAATGTTGTAACACTTAGTGACAACACGCAATAGAATAATATAACACACAAATAAATAATTTCTACCAAAATAACTCAAAATTAATTATGCACAAGTATGATCCCTATGACAAAATGATAACTAGAAAACCAATTTCCGTTTACAAAAACCAACACTAGTGGTTTTAACGAAAAACCCGTCTCACTAAATTTTCTCGTAAGACGATCTGAAAAGAATTTTTGTGTTGATGAAAATATATTGTGATAAGCCATTAATTATGGATTAAACATAACAATATGTTAGAAAGTATTAAAAAAAAGCTATGAAAATATATGTTGTGGAACATAAAAACTTGTTTCAGATTATCTTAAAGTTAATTTTATGAGACGAATATCTAATACTGTCTAACTTACGAAAAATATTTTTTTAATGTCAAAAAGTTATTTTTCACGATAAGTATGGATTGTATAGATTTGTCTCATAGTTTCACAAGAAACATACTCTTTTTGAAAGTAGATCAAAACTCTAAAGCTTCGAGAAACCTCCAAGCTATTGTGTGTTTGGATGAACACATTTTTAGATTGATATTTTAAATAATCGACACAAATTTAAAAAATATCGAGTGTATCGATGAGAAGTTTTGACAAAAATATTTTAAATCATTGACCTAATTATAATTTATCAAGATATTCTTCAGATTCGTAGATATCATCTCCTTTAATTATTATCATAAATTACTTTTTCCCTAAAAAAAATATTAAATAATTTGAAATTCTTTTTTAAAATTCATTACTCAATTCAAGTCATGGAGTCAACATGATAATCAAATTATTTAAAGAAATTACTTCTTGTGAACTAAAATTTGTTTGTACCAATTGCCAACTTGACTTTATTTAGATCGTGCAAAAATACACGAGACAATAGCCTCGTTTCTAAGACCTACTACCATTTCTTTTCTTTTTCTCCGCTGACAAGATGGGTGGATTCTTATTATTAGCCAGCCACTTAGATACTAAACCCTAACAATTGTCAATCCTGAATCCGAAATACGTTAAATGGTAATAAATTCAACCAAACTAGTTCAAAGCTAGAAACAGCTTTATTAAGCGACATTTCAACTACGATGATCTTGTATTCGCTCAAAAGAAAGGTATTCAACAAAGAATTTGCTATGGATGATACACGATGAATCTTTTTATGATAATTTTTCCTTCTAATGACCGACATATATATCGTATAATAACATAATATGTGAATATTACATATATTGTATGTACTCAAAAATAAATTGGGTAGTAGAGCATGATTTTATTCAACATAGTTGGACATTTATACATCCTTGAAGTAGCACAAGCCGGACCAAGGTCATGTTACAATTGCAAGAAGAAAACGATAATTTCAGTACATGAAATCCCACAAATCTCTACTTGAATTAAAAAACCGTGCTCATGGATCATTGTTCCTTTAAATTTTCAACCGAAACATAGGAACAGCCATCAAGTGCTCGGCTCTAGCCACGACGAGCGCAAATTCCTCGGTCATGTCCAGTTCTTCAGGCAACATACCATTAGGCAGCTTCAGATCAAAGCAGTGAACTAGTTGTGCAACGATTAGTCGAACTTGGATGAGCCCGAGTTGCAATCCAGGGCATCCTCTCCTTCCAGACCCGAAGGGAATAAGCTCGAAATGTTGCCCTCTGACATCTATATCCCTCCCAACAAATCTCTCAGGAATGAACTTCTCCGGATCGCTCCAGGAACTCGGATCACGTCCGATTGCACGTACATTAACAATTATTCGCGAGTCTTTCGGTATATGGTACCCGTCAACCGTGCAATCTTCCATAGAGTAGTGAGGTAACAACAAAGGCGCGACCGGGTGTAGCCGAAAGGTTTCTTTTACAACCATATCTAGATACTTCAGTTTCTCCAAGTCGGATTCCTCTACCATCCTTTCCAATCCCACAACTTCTTCCAACTCTTGCTGAACTTTTTTCATTGCTTGGGGATTTTGTAGGAGTCTCGAAAGCACCCACTCGATCGTTGAGGCCGCGGTGTCCATTGAAGCTGAAAGCATGTCCTGCACAGAAAATTTCCTGACAATGATTATTGCTATATCTGGAACATCACTTGTGCCAAAAGTTTGAGCTCCCGAGAGGCAATCTAACAATAGTTTTTTTTTTTTTTTTTCAAATTTGAATTCTCAACCGAGGGAAATAGGGTAATAAATTAATTACCAGCATTATGGCCTTAACATGGCCGCGATCAAACTGGAACTCTGTCTCCCCAGATTCCATAATCGACATCATGGTATCCACAATGTCTTTAACCTGCCCGCGATCACTGGTCTTGACATGGTCATCGATAACTTTCTCGAAAAAATCGTCGAACACTTTCGCGACGGCCTTCATTCTTTTCGTCAATCCTTGAAGATCAAGAATCCCAAGTAGAGGAAAATAATCCCCAAGATTTGGAAGTGCTGCCAATTTCATCCCTTCTTGAATCACAGATTTGAACCCTCTCTCGTCGAAGTCTTTATCCTCGTACTTCTTACCGAACACCATCCTACAACTCATCTCTGCAGTAAGGGAGGAGACCATAGCACTAAGATCAACAGCAACAGTTCCTCTATGAGATTCTTCTTTCACGGCCTCAATAAAAAGGCCAAGCTCTTCCTTCCTCATGGGTTGGAATGAGTTTATCTTGAGATTACTAAGAAGCTCTAGAGTGCAGAGTTTACGCATGTTTCGCCAGTATGCGCCGTATTTCCCGAAAGACAAGTTTTTTTGATCCCAAGAAATGTATTTAGCCGCCTCGTGTGGAGGTCTGCTGGCGAACACAAGATCATATGTCTTAAGAAAAAGCTCGGCGGCTGCCGCAGATGAAACGATGATGTTCGGCACGAACCCGAATTGCAAGTACATGATCGGGCCATGTTGTTTGGCCATTCTTTCCAAATCTTGATGAGGGTTCTTGCCTATCATCTGAAGATGTCCCAAGATAGGAAGCCCTTTCGGTCCCGGAGGCAGCTTCTTCTTTTTCCTTGTGTACATATGAAGCAAAGGAGCAGCTATACATGCTACAATTGTCATAATCCAAATCCAAGAAACACCCATTATTATATTTTTGGCTAATCAAAGTTTTTAGTATACAAAGAATTTCCAAACTATTGTAGTAATCTTAAGAGAGTGTTCGTTTCTATTTATGGCGCTGTGTCGCATTCGAGTTGCGAATTGAATATCCATTATAAAATTTGGGAGATAAGATCAATATTGCTCTTAGTTTCTTGTTTCGGTGACAACTTGATTTATAGAAATTACTGATATAATGGAACAAAATACATCTGGCTAATCCAACGCATCTCTGCTATTATTGACTTTATTGTTTTGTATTTTGGAGTTATCCATATGCAGTAAACAATTGGACCAACGTAAAAGTTAAATGCTGTCATAACCAACAGAGATTGATTGAGATTTTAGAGACTGAGTACCTAACTTACGTTTCTTACATATATTCATAATTTTTAATTAAGAATGATATCAAAAAATTTATAGATAAATTTAAATAAATATTTTTATAAATTTAAAATATCGTGGAAAATAAATAATACTTGTTACAACACAGATATCAAGTTAGTTTATTATAATATAGAATATAGTATACATGACAAATATGTAAACCACACACATAAAACAGTAATGACCATTCTTTTCAATTTTAAAATTTTCAATTTCTTTTAAAATTAAAATCAACTTCATCCTCATCTGATAATATTATAAAGTAGCTCTGAACCAAACTATATCGACAAAAAAAATTAAAATCCCGTTGATTTTTAGACGTTTTAAAAATAATAATGCCTATCAGAGATGTGACAAAATCCAAAACCTGGAAATCCCTGCTCGGAAAGATGAAAAATCAGCCTGATGATAGTATAATCCGTATCTAAAATCAAGGATTTTTGTGGTTCATGGTTACTTAGCTCGAATAAAAAGGTTCCCCTGCCATATCTTCTCTATATAAATTTTTAATTTCATACATATTAAAATATAGCGTCATTCTACACGCGTGTTATGTATTTTAATAATCTATTTTTCTTTTATACTTATATATAAGCATTTTTGTTTAAAATTAGAAATTAAATTCCGAAAATTTTAATAAATGTTATCACTAAAAACTATATTTATAACTAAAATTTTCTTAATGATTAAATGTTTTGGGGGGAAAAAAAAATTTTGCCTCTCCTCCAAAAAACTACTAGCTCCATCTCAGGATGTTGTGCCATCGGAAAGGCGTCCGAGCACCAAGATAGAAGCTGGTGACAGCACGTTTTGGTGCAGCGGCTACTTATTCTAGCTAGCACGAGCTTTAATACTGGAAGAGGCGATGTTCTCGTTGTAATGGTGGTCACGCGATGGATGTTGTCGTGGCTGCAGTGCGTTGATTGGGGCCTTGTGGATCCACCATTTAGTGGTTTGGTCCCCAACAGGCTAGCTACCCGATGCAAAGGTTATTGACATGAAGGAACTGCACCCAATTCAAGCGTACATATTTTATCTAAGCTTCTAAATTGCTACTTCTTTCTATGAATTGATTATAAAAGCGTTTAATTATTATTTGTATTGTAGAAAAAATAAATTGAGAGAGCAAAATATGAAAAATAAATAGAGAAACACTGAGTTCTTTAAAGAGTGAAATTGAGTTTGCTACCAAATATAGAGTTGCAATGCCACAACACTATCAAATTTAATCAAATATTGTATTTTAAATTATATTAGACTTCATTTTGTCAATCATTATTCCGACTATATACGTTACACCAATGTAAAATGGAGCCTATTACATATGTTCATATATAATTTGAAATGCAATATCTCAAAATAATTTAATAGTGTAGGTCGGGGTATATTATGTTTAACATAGACTATAAATTTTTTTGTGTGTATCATATTTAAAGGTTGTCCCAAATGTTATAACACTTAGTAACAACACGCATCGGAATAATATAATACACAAATAAATAATTTCAACCAAAATAACTCAAAATCAATTATTCACAAGTATAAATACTTGCGCGGTCCGGTCCCTATGGCAAAATGATAACTAGAAAACCAATTTCCGTTTACAAAAATCAACACTAGTGGTTTTAAAGAAAAACCCGTCTCACTAAATTTTCTCGTAAGACGATCTGAAAAGAATTTTTTTGTCGCTGAAAATATATTGTAATAAGCCATTAATTATGGATTAAACATAACAATATGTTAGAAAATATTAAAAAAAAGCTATGAAAATATATGTTGTGGAACATAAAAACTTGTTTGAGATTATCTTAAGGTCAATTTTATGAGACGAATCTCCAATACTGTCTAACTTACGAAAAATATTATTTTTTATGTAAAAAAAAAATATTTTTCACGATAAGTATGGATTGTATAGATTTGCCTCATAGTTTCACAAGAAACATACATTTTTTGAAAGTGGATAAAAAATCTAAAGCTTCGAGAAACCTCCAAGCTATTGTGTGTTTGGATGAACACATTTTTAGATTGATATTTTAAATAATCGACACAAATTTAAAAAATATCGAGTGTATCGATGAGAAGTTTTGACAAAAATATTTTAAATCATTGACCTAATTATAATTTATCAAGATATTTTTCAGATTCGTAGATATCATCTCCTTTAATTATTATCATAAATTCCTTTTTCCCTCAAAAAAATATTAAATAATTTGAAATTCTTTTTTTTATTCATTACTCAATTCAAGTTATGGAGTAAACATGATAATCAGATTATTTAAAGAAATTACTTCTTGTGAACTAAAATTTGTTTGTATCAACGGCCAACCTGACTTTATTTAGATCGTGCAAAAATATACGAGACAATAGCCTCGTTTCTAAGACCTACTACCATTTCTTTTTTTTTTTTCTCCGCTGACAAGATTGGTGGATTCCCATTATTAGGGTTGATTTCATCTTATATGTAGGGACACTACCTCCATGATAGAATCAAGGACCCAAATTTAACTACACATACATGAGATCCACTAATTTTTTTAAAATCACATATGTGTGTAAATCTTGTTCATCCAAACCATGTGGGGCAGTGCCCCCACATGTAGCATCGAAGCTACCCATTATTAGCCAACCACTTAGATACTAAACCCTAACAATTGTAAATCCTCAATCCCAAATACGGTAAAATGATAATAAGTTCAACCAAACTAGTTCAAAGCTAGAAACAGTTTTATTAAGCGACATTTCAACCACGATGATCTTAGATTCGCTCAAAAGAAGGGTATTCAACAAAGAGTTTGCTATAGATGATACTAAATAAATCTTTTTATGACAGTTTTTCCTTCTAATGACTGACATATATATCGTATACGTATTACATAATATGTGAAAATTACATATATTGAAAGTACTCAAAAATAAATTGGGTAGTAGAGCCTGATTTTATTCAGCATAGTTGGACATTTATTCATCCTTGAAGTTGCACAAACCCGACCAAGGTCATGTTATGATTTCAAGAAGAAAACGATAATTTCACAAACATAATCCCACAAATCTCTATTTGAATTAAAAAATTGTGCTCATGGATCATTGTTCCTTTAAATTTTCAACCGAAACGTAGGAACTGCCATCAAGTGCTCGGCTCTAGCCACGACGAGCGCAAATTCCTCGGTCATGTCCAGTTCTTCAGGCAACATACCATTAGGCAGCTTCAGATCAAAGCAGTGAACTAGTTGTGCAACGATTAGTCGAACTTGGATGAGCCCGAGTTGCAATCCAGGGCATCCTCTCCTTCCAGACCCGAAGGGAATAAGCTCGAAATGTTGCCCTCTGACATCTATATCCCTCCCAACAAATCTCTCAGGAATGAACTTCTCCGGATCGCTCCAGGAACTCGGATCACGTCCGATTGCACGTACATTAACAATTATTCGCGAGTCTTTCGGTATATGGTACCCGTCAACCGTGCAATCTTCCATAGAGTAGTGAGGTAACAACAAAGGCGCGACCGGGTGTAGCCGAAAGGTTTCTTTTACAACCATATCTAGATACTTCAGTTTCTCCAAGTCGGATTCCTCTACCATCCTTTCCAATCCCACAACTTCTTCCAACTCTTGCTGAACTTTTTTCATTGCTTGGGGATTTTGTAGGAGTCTCGAAAGCACCCACTCGATCGTTGAGGCCGCGGTGTCCATTGAAGCTGAAAGCATGTCCTGCACAGAAAATTTCCTGACAATGATTATTGCTATATCTGGAACATCACTTGTGCCAAAAGTTTGAGCTCCCGAGAGGCAATCTAACAATATTTTTTTTTTTTTTTTTTCAAATTTGAATTCTCAACCGAGGGAAATAGGGTAATAAATTAATTACCAGCATTATGGCCTTAACATGGCCGCGATCAAACTGGAACTCTGTCTCCCCAGATTCCATAATCGACATCATGGTATCCACAATGTCTTTAACCTGCCCGCGATCACTGGTCTTGACATGGTCATCGATAACTTTCTCGAAAAAATCGTCGAACACTTTCGCGACGGCCTTCATTCTTTTCGTCAATCCTTGAAGATCAAGAATCCCAAGTAGAGGAAAATAATCCCCAAGATTTGGAAGTGCTGCCAATTTCATCCCTTCTTGAATCACAGATTTGAACCCTCTCTCGTCGAAGTCTTTATCCTCGTACTTCTTACCGAACACCATCCTACAACTCATCTCTGCAGTAAGGGATGAAACCATAGCACTAAGATCAACAGCAACAGTTCCTCTCTGAGATTCTTCTTTCACGGCCTCAATAAAAAGGCCAAGCTCTTCCTTCCTCATGGGTTGGAATGAGTTTATCTTGAGATTACTAAGAAGCTCTAGAGTGCAGAGTTTACGCATGTTTCGCCAGTATGCGCCGTATTTCCCGAAAGCCAAGCTTTTTTGATCCCAAGAAATGTATTTAGCCGCCTCGTGTGGAGGTCTGCTGGCGAACACAAGATCATATGTCTTAAGAAAAAGCTCAGCGGCTGCCGCAGATGAAACTATGATGTTCGGCACGAACCCGAATTGCAAGTACATGATCGGGCCATGTTGTTTGGCCATTCTTTCCAAGTCTTGATGAGGGTTCTTGCCTATCATCTGAAGATGTCCCAAGATAGGAAGCCCTTTCGGACCCGGAGGCAGCTTCTTCTTTTTCCTTGTATACATATGAAGCAAAGGAGCAGCTATACATGCTACAATTATCATAATCCAAATCCAAGAAATACCCATTATTATTTTTTTTGGCTGATCAAAGTTTTTAGTATACAAAGAATTTTGAAACTATTGTAGTAATCTTAACGGTTTGAAGATGCTCTGTGTCATTCGAGTTGCGAATTGAATACCCTTTATAAATTTGGGAGATAAGATCAATATTGCCCTTAGTTTCCTGACTGCACCTCTGCTATTATTGACTTTATTGTTTTGTATTTTGGAGTCGTCGATATGCAGTTAAACAATTGGACCAGTGTAAAAGTTAAATGATGTCATAAGCAACAGGGATTGATTGACATATGATGGATATATTTTAGAGATTTAGTCCCTGACGCAAGTTGCTTACATATCCATACTTTTTATTTTTGGAAAATTTAGTTATTTTTTTGTTGATAACACAGGTTTGTACATGTTCAAAGTCAAATAAAAAATTATCAAAGTTGGTTCCATAAAAGTTATTGTGAACTTGCTTGCATATCAGCCCATCATTACTGAAGATTTGTGATTTTTGTTGTTGTTGAAGGTATTTATGTGGTACCCGTGTTTTGTGAAAGTTTTACAGCTCAGTTTCGTCAAAATATTGACCTACGTTTTGTCCTCAAACGTCTACGATATTTCTTATATTCTTATTAATGTGACAAATTAGGAAAACAGTTGACATTCCGTATTTCTCTCGCCTTTGAAATTTAGGAAGGAAAGTTTAAATTTGCTTTTGCATGCTAGTTAACTTGCTTTACATTTCTTATCTAAGCTTCTAGATTGCTAATTCTTTCTGTAAATTGATTTTCATAATTATTTCTTCATGAATTGAGTTGTTAAAATAAGTAAGTTCAGTCCGGTTGGCTTGCTCCGTCCTGCCAAATAAGTAGGTTGGGTTGACAAGTTTCTAGCCCACCCAAATAACGAGGAGACCTACCCTTCCCTTGCATTGGTGGGTTGTGGCTTATTGCATGCCTATCCGTCTCAATCTATCAAATATAACTAAAAATTGATAGTTTGTTTCGTCTCGTTCCGTTCCACCAAATAGACAAGTGAGAATTAGAAATATCTCAACCCAACCCAACCCAACCCAACCCATATGGTGGGTTGTGAAGGATTACAGGTCAACTCGTCTCAATGACCCGTTTTAACAACTTAACTTATAAACATAATCTCGATAAGAAATATTGGACTCGCCCTTGGTTCTCTTTGAATCTAGAATNTGGTGGATATCGAAGCCCGTGGTGTCACATGATATCGGATTATATAATTTGTTTGGAGAGAAATAATATACATTATCGGGTTGTCTTTTGTTGAATATTTTACCATGAATAAGAGCTTTTATCATTGATTATACTATTATTATATTATATTATACCATTCAATTATTGTGGAAGTTCCACAAGCATGTGGAAAGTTTGCACTCTACAAGGGTTGTCACACTTTAGTATTTAATTTGCATTTTGTCGTAATATAATCTTTGACGTATCTCACATTGTTTTATTTTTGTTTATATTTAAAAATCAATTATTTTAGCCAGGTGGTCCGGTAAATCTAGCAAGAAAGTTTTTTACATGAAAGAAACTGCACCCAAATCGTGAATGTAATACGCACATGTATGCGAGAATCAAACGTATATATTTATAATCCACCGGAAAATAGTTTTGTAATTCACTGATTTTGTGAGGCCCAATACCTAAAAGGCCCAGCCCATTTCATTTAATTAAATACCCAAACCCATTTGATACAAGAATCAGATCGATCAATCCAGAAGCTCTTCCCCTGCCTTGCACTGTCGCCTTTCTTCTTCATTCTGTAGCAATCGTGCAGCGTCCCAGCGGCCAGATTTTTCTTGCAGTAGGTTAGCACTTTTCTTCCTCCAGTCTATTAGCTTCTTTCCTGCCACGAATCGGAAGGTTTCGAGCTTGATCGGATTGATTTCCAGTAACTGTGCGTGAGCTTCGATTCGGGTTTAGGTAAGCTTTTGGCTTCGAATTTTTGGTTGTTCTTGGTGGATTAGTTTATAAAAGTGTAGCAGTAAGCTTTTCCCCTAATTTCCCGCTCGTTTTTCAGATTGTGAACAGTGTTTCCGGCGACATTCCGGCCAGCTGCTTCTCCGAGATCACTATTGTACGTTTTAGCCTAGATTATTGAGGTATTAAGCTTGAATTTCAGAATTTGATAGGTTATATAGGCTGCCCGGAAATTGATTTCTAACCGAGCCAATTTAATTTGTTTTAGTTGGTTAGAATGCATTGTATTGAAGTGTATAGCGAATGTATATTGTAGGTTTTATCGTTGGACGAGTTCATCAGGAAGTCCTTAAGAATTTACTGTGGTATTGTAAGTTGTAATTGAGGTACGCTCAAACCTATATTATTATGACGCTTATATTGGCGTGTAAGTATATTCGGTGAATGTTGTTTGCTATTACGTGCTTTGAATGTTTATTCTGATGCATTCATGCATAAATAATATTGACATAACATATTGAGCCTTGACTCCTTTGACGGCGATTTATTTTGATTCTGTTGAGATATATTGAGTCATCAGAGGGACGAGTGGGTTAGGATTAGCCACATTCCCAGATGACAACTAGGGACGAGCGACTTAGCTACTCGCATTCCCGATGCTACGTGCATGGACGAGCGGCGATTTGATGCTGCATTCCTGGCACGGGTGGCCACTGTTACGGTTGATGATGCTATTCGTTTGGACTCCATTTGGTATCCGTTATTCCATTGTTACCATTCATGCATCACATATCATTGCATTTACTTGGTATTATTACATGTCTTTTATATACGTCGTGATTTTACTGGTTTGTCGTACTGGGGTCCGACCCCTGTTTTCTTTTTATGTTGTGGTTGTTTTTGATGCATAGCAGGTCATTCCAGGGGATTTGACGCGTCAGCGAGTGGTACCCAGTAGTCAGTCGGTTTGTGTCAGAGTTCCCAGATATTTATATATATATTATGCTGGTTTGATACATTTGCCAGGGAGATGCCCTGCGTAGCTGTCTGGTGATATTTTTAGGTTGTTTGGGATTTTAATTGTTGTATGTCGTGGCTAGTCCTGGCCAGTGCGGCTTAGGATGTTTGTGTGGTTGATTGTGAACTTGATGTTATTTTCGAGCGTATATTATTGTTGTTGTGTTTTGAGATTTTTGGGATGTCCTACTTACGGGGAGGTCATGCCGAAATTTCTGTAGGCCCTAATGGACGGTTTAAACTCGTTTTCGATGTTTACACCATTTAATCATTGTTGTTTGGTAATTAAATATTAATTAAGAGCACGAGCCCTCACAGTTTGGTATCAGAGCGTAACTGGGATACGCTCGAATTAGAGTCTAGGACACTCGAGTTTAGGCACAAATGAGATGATTGTGCATGTGTTTGATTATTTGCTCTTAATTGTTTCTATGTTTTGAATTCATTGTATCAGCATGATTAGAGCGTATTAGTGTAAGTTTATGCTCTTATACTAGACCGATTATTTTGTTTCTGCTAT